>NW_024070209.1:85033655-85033912 GCF_014754425.2 Oryx dammah | reverse complement strand
TGGTGATGGTGGTGGTGGTGGTGATGGTGGTGGTGATGGTGGTGGTGATGGTGGTGATGATGATGCTGCTGATGGTGGTGCTGATGATGGTGGTGGTGGTGATGGTGGTTGTGGTGATGATGGTGGTGATGGTGGTGCTGATGGTGCTGATGGTGGTGGTGGTGATGATGGTGCTGCTGATGGTGGTGGTGATGGTGGTGGTGGTGGTGATGGTGGTGGTGGTGATGATGGTGATGGTGGTGGTGGTGGTGATGATG
>NW_024070209.1:84864587-85033645 GCF_014754425.2 Oryx dammah | reverse complement strand
GGTGGTGATGATGGTGATGGTGGTGGTGGTGGTGATGATGGTGATGGAAGTTACACAGTGGTAGTAGTTCTTGCCTGGAGAATCCCAGGGACGGTAGAGCCTGGCAGGCTGCTGTCTATGGAGTCGCACAGAGTCAGGCAAGACCGAAGTGACTTAGCAGCAGCAGCAGCAACAGCAGTTCACAGTAGCTGCAAACATATTTAGTAGAAGCTGAGAGCTATTTGTGAACAACAAGCCTATTTTCATCTTGTGGGCACCATTAATCCTGTCATTGCTCAGGTTTCTCTCTTTGCCTTGGCTGCTAGAGAACTCAGAACAAAAACTGTAGCTTACCTCTTGTCCAGGATCACACAGAATGCAGTTATATGGACTGACCTTTCCCTTGCATTTCCTCTTTCCTTCTTGTTCATGGTTTCCCTTCTTATTTTTCTTGCTGCACCATGTCTTTTGGTGGATGCTGATTATTATTTGTGGTGTGGAATCAGGTGTGGGGAAAAAACATTGTCCAATGCAATTGTCACAACAAGTTATGGCATAGATATTATCACTCTCATTTTATATGTAAAAAAGTGAGTTTCAGGTAAGATATCTTTCCAAAGTTGCACAGCTTTTATGTGGGAGACCTTGGTTTCAAAAACAAAATGATGTTACTTTAGAGCCCACCCAGGAAACCCTACTTCCTCCTTGCAGGTGCCTTTTAGTCTTTTTTTTTTGTTTTTAATTGTACAGCCACTTTGTTTTTATTAATTTGTTGTTTTTGAGTTGCTCAGTCATGTCCAACTCTTTGTGACCCCACGGACTTCAGCACACCAGGCTTCCCTGTCCATTTCCATCTCCTGGAGCTTGCTCAAACTCATGTCCATTGAGTCGCTGATGCCATCTAAACATCTCATCCTCTGTCATCCCCTTCTCCTCCTGCCCTTAATCTTTCCCAGCATCACGGTTTTTCCCAAGGAGTCAGATCTTCACATCAGATGGCCAAAGTATGGGAGATTCAGCTCCAGCATCAGTCCTTCCAATGAATATTCAGGACTGATTTTCTTTAGGATTGGTTTGATCTCCTTGCAGTCCAAGGGACTCTCAGGAGTTTTCTCCAACACCACAGCTCAAAACATCAATTCTTCAGCATTCAGCCTTCTTTCTGGTTCAACTCTCTCATCCATGCATGACTCCTGGAAAAATCATAGTTTTGACTGTACAGACCTTTGTTGGCAAGCAATGTCTGCTTTTTAATATGCTATCCAGGTTGATCATAGCTTTTCTTCCAAAGAGCAAGCGTCTTTTAATTTCGTGGCTGCAGTCATCATCTGCAGTGATTTTGGAGCCCAAGAGAATAAAATCTGTCATTGGTTTCAATTGTTTCCCCATCTATTTGCCATGAAGTGATTTTTAAAATTAACTCATAAAAAATAAAATTAATTCATTAGTTTATCTTTGGGCACGCTGGGTCTTCGCTGTGGTACACAGGTTTTTTGTTGCTGCTCTGGGGCCTTTCTCTAGTTGTGGCGAGTGGGGGCTATCTCTAGTTGTGTATGCGGGCTTCCCATTGCAGTGGGTTCCCTTGTTGCAGAGCACGGGCTCCAGGGCTCATGGCCTTCCGTAGTTGTAGCACAGGCTCAGTAGTTGTGGAGCATGGGCTTAGTTGCCCTGCAGCATGTGGAATCTTCCTGGACCAGGTGTCAAAACCATGTTCCCTGCTTGGCAGGTGGATTCTTAACCACTGGACCATCAGGGAAATCCAAGCCTCCCGGTCTTGAGAGTCTAGTATTCTTGTTCCACTGTCTGAGGATAAGCGGGTATGTGGTGGTAGCAGAGGGGACCCCAGGATCTCTGTCCTGAGTGCTGATCACCACTGGACCTCCTCACCATGCGACCCACTCAAACTCTACCTCCCACCTCCTCTCCTTTCACATAGGGATCCCTGGGTCTTGTGTGTCTCCTCCATCAGCCACCCCAAATCTCTGTGGGCTAAAAAAGTGTGGTAGCCACATGGCTGCAGGTTTGATCAGTAGCTGACCTCACCCACAGCTTTTGTTGTTGTTCAGCTGCTTTCTCTCATCTAATTCTCACAGTAATATGATGATGTAGGTCCTTTTTTGATCTCCATTTTAGAGATGGAAATACTCACAGAAGGGTTAGGTAAATAGCTTGCATCCATTCACTCAGCAAAGAATGAGCAAACCAGAATTTCAACGCTGATGTGCTTGCTGCAGAACCCATGATCTTCACTGCTGTGCACGCAATCTTATTATTCCCCACTGACTCCTGTCCTGTGTCCCAGGATGGGGTTCAGGGACCTGAGCTGAGGACTAGGTAGCATTTACAATGACCCGTCTGACCTCCCAGCCGTCCTTCCTGAGTCTGGATAGATTGGATTCAATTCTGAGAGCCTCTCAGTGCTCCGATTATATTGTAGGTTTATACTGGTTTGATTTCAGATCATGAGGCAGGAGGCAGGAGTCTCAAACCCATCCCATCTCTTTTCTTGCCCAGTTAACCTCTGCTCACAAGAGCTGTGCCTTTAGTGGGATGCCCGCAGCCTGGAAGAACCTCCAGCTCAAGCCAGCCAAGTCTCATTCAGCCTTCAAAGGCCCACCTCAAGGAAATGCCAGATCCCAGTATCAGATCCTGGTCCAACTCATGCAAACCACACAAGTCCAGGGCGATTGAGGCCATGGAATTCTGAGTCGAGATCAAGTGGCTTAATACAAAAGAAAACATTTCCAAAGTTTTCTTAGAGAGAAAGTAAAACAGTGATGGTATTGAATTCTCCAGCTTGCTAATTCATTCCTATTTGATCAGCTCTTGATAGGATGTCATGTCTGAGTGTCCCAGCCCACAAATTTATAGTCAAAGAAGTCAATGTTTTTACATGGATCAAACAGACGCCAAAGACAGACTTGGACCCGCCCAGCACCAAGTGAGGAAATTTTCCATACCAGATCCCGGGGTAGTTGATTTTGCATAGATTCTCTTAATCTCACAAATGCTTTGTACGGCCTAATATTTTTGGCCACACTTTATAGATTTGGGCATGAAGTTTATAGAAGAAGGAAGAGAAATAACATTTTATGGATCCTCGAAAGTGGTAAGTCCAGTGCTTTGCAATCATGCTTTCAGGTTCAAATACACCCTCTGCTTTACTTCCAAGTGGATCCACCATCACAACAGGGCTCCTGGCTGGGCAGAAGCACTGTGTCAAGAGAGAAGGGCATTTCCTTGTGGAGATACTGGGGGTGCTGATCAGCACAGTACTACTGCACTCTACATGGTACTAGAAAGTACACAAAAGTGCATCCACAAAGCGTGCTGGACATGTGAACCAATGTACAGGATAGGACATAGCAACCCACATTTGCATCTTTGACAGTTTGCAACTTGAAGATTCCTTCAAATAGGGGACTTACTGTATATCCTTCAGTCTTGGTCGGGGGCGGGGGCTGGAGGGGATAGTCCAATGTTCATTACCTAAGTCTTTGCAATCCTGGCTCATAAAAACCTTGCATATAAAATCATCACCTTGTTTACCTTCTGTATGGAAAGAATTGAAGGACCTAGGAAAGGGTGGAGGCACAAGATGAGAAGTTTGGAGTCCTTGAATGACTGCATGGAGCAGAATTCTCCAGATGGAAATGAGCAATGAACAGACCCTCGCTGGGTTAAGCCAGAGAGATCAGGATGGGTTTGTAACTTACAGCAGTTGGCTTACCTTAATACTGGTGGGAAGACGAGGAGATTGAGGGGAACCCTGGGAAGAATCAGGGTCTGCAGAGCTTCAGTGTAATCTCAAAGAGAGAGGAGACATATAACTACAGCCTTAGGAAGCAGAATGTAGATTCTTCCGCTGATCCTCCTCTGTACACAGATGTCCCTGGTAAGGATCACTGAGGGCTCTGGAGAGTGGAGTAGCTGAAGGCACAAGCTCCAGGGTTGGGTTGCTCAGCTTTGCAACTCAGCCCCAAGCTGTCCTGGGGGCTCCACTTTGCCTAGCACTGGCTCACCCAGGTAGGATCAAAGCCCTGGAATATTGGTTGTTGAGGAGAAACATCTGGGGGTGTGTGCATCATAGACATCCCCTAGAGATAAAGGGGGAGCTAAGCTGGTTAGCGAAAGGTGGTATCTATGTTTGTGAGTCACTCAGGCATGCAGCCCCATGGACTGTAGCCCACCAAGCCCCTCTGTCCATGGGATTTTCCAGGCAAGAATACTGCAGTGGGTTGCCACTGCCTTCTCCAGAGGGTCTTCCCAACCCAGAGATGGAACCTGGGTCTCCGTATTGCAGGTGGATTCTTTACCATCTGAGCCCCCAGGGAAGCCAAATGAAATGTTACCTAAGCTTTTTCCTTCTCAGTTTTCTGAGTCCCACATTCCAAAGACAGACAAGTAGAAGGAAGGAATCTAAATTTCTACAAAACAGCTCAGCATCCCTTGTTCCTGCAGCACTGGGTGCTTAGTGCAGGCTGGTGGGAGGCGAGGCAGGACCAGGCAGACCTCAGAGGTTTCTCAGGGCCATGCTGATGGGTTCAGTCTTTACTGGGTAGGCAAAGGGGAGACAGGCAAAGCAGCAAGCAGAGCTGCTCCATGTCTCTGATGACCCAGATCCCGAAAGGTGGTGGTGGGGTGGCATGTGACTTGAAATAGAGTGAGTTTCTATAGGGCACCGGTCCAGAGTGGACATGATGAGGGCAGGATGCGGAGAGCAGCAAGGGGAAGTGCTGATTGGCAAGTGGGATGCCGCAGGTGAGGGAGGGTCAGGGATTAGTAGTTGTTTCAAGAGTTGGGAGGAAGTGCAGAGAAGACTAGGCAGCGGCGACTGGGGGTGAGTTCAGGGTAACTAGGGTAGGAAATTAGGAAAATCCCGTAGTTTCCTCATTGCACCCTCAGGACAGAGGCTGTGCTTTTCTCAGCTCTGCACAGGCAGCGCCTGGCAGAGCACGTGTGGGCTGAGTCGAATCCATTGCTTCTCTGAGCCATCTTTGGTGCCTTTTCAACTTCAGCAAACCAGTTCTTTTGCTCTGCCTGAGGTTCCTAGAACTCTGGCAAGGACCCGGAATGCCAGAGACTATGTGCTTCTATCCAAGGACAGCTCTCAGTGACTTAGACAGAGGCTGTGACATCACAAGCAAAGGACACTGTCCAGAGCTACCAGTTGGAGACCCAGGCCAGGTTGAGGGTTGCCAGATTTAGCAAATAAAAATACAGTATTCCCTGTTAAAAATTGAATTTAAGATAATAAAATGAATACATTTTTAGTATCACTATGTGTCAAAGGGCTTCCCAGGGGGCACAGTGGTAAAGAGTACACCTGCCATGCAGGGTATGCAAGAGATGTAGGTTCACTTGCTGGGTTGGGAAGACCCTCTGGAGAAAGAAATGGCAACCCATTCCAGGATTCTTGCCTGGAAAATTTCATGGACGGAGGAACCTGGTGGGTATAGTCCATGTTGCAAAGAACTGGACACAACTGAGCGACAGAGCACACCTCAGATGTGTCAAATATTGCTTGGGACATACTGATTTGTTGTTTATCTATGATTCAAAATTAGCTGGGTGTCCTGTGTTTTCTTGGCAAGCCTGTCCGGGTCCCTCTGGCCTGATTGGCTTGGACAGAATGTCTTTGCTAATGAGAGTGCCTCCTCCCAGTAGCTAGAAACAGCTCTTGTGTTGTTGAGTGACTAAGTCATGTCCAACTCCTTGTGACCCCATGTACTACAGCATGACTGTCTCCTCTGCCCTCCACTATCTCCTGGAGTTTACTCAGATTCATGCCTATTGAGTCAGGGATTCTATCTAACCATCTCATCCTCTGTCACCCCCTTCTCCTCCTGCCCTCAATCTTTCCCCGCATCAGAGCCTTTTCCGGTGAGTCACTTCTTTGCATCAGGTAGCCAGAGTATTGGAGCTTCAACTTCAGCATCAGTCCTTCCAACGAATATTCAAGGTTGATTTCCTTTAGGATTGACTGGTTTGATCTCCTTGCTGTCCAAGGGACTCTCAAGAGTCTTCTCCAGCACTAGAGTTCAAAGGCATCAATTCTTTGGTGCTCAGCTTTTTTTTTATGGTTCAACTCTCACATCTATACATGACTACTGGAAAAACCATAGCTTTGACTATAGGACCTTTGTTGGCAAAGTGATGTCTCTGCTTTTTAGTACTCTGTCTAGGTTTGTCGTGGCTTGCTGACTCTAAAAAAGGGAGCCTCAGACCCCACTCTGGCCAAGCCCAGGTTCCTCCCACTAACAATTCCCTCACACTTTCTTTCATTCAAAACACTCAGCCCAAGGAGGTGATGGCACCTGGGGAGGCAGCTGGGTGTCATCCATCAAGGCCACTCCCGAGGCAGGCTGAAGAACTGCTGTGGTTCCAGACAGAAGTGATCATTAGGGTCCTAATGAAGATTTGTGGTGCTGCTGGGAGAGGCTTCAGCCCCATGTGGTCCTGGCAGATGGTGGGGGAGTGTCCTGAGGGGAGGCTTAGGGGAAGGGAGATTCTGGGCATGGGAAGACCTGGGAAGGATGAGCAGAAAGGATGAGGGAAGAACGTGTGAGCTGAAGGGGTGTCTGAGCTGCATGGAGGGCGGAAGGGTGAGGAGGAGGATGTGAGCGGGAGTAGGAGGGTCTGAGGCCATCAAGGGCAGAGTCAGGGAAGAGCCGTGAAGACAGCTACAAGCTTGCAGTTAAGGGGCTGTTGGTTTCCTTGGGCTGCTGTAACATGTTAGCACAAAACAATAGAAACATGTTATCATATTTCTGGAGTCTAGAGTCTGAAGTCATGTTCACTGAGCTGAACTTAAGTCGAGGTGCAGACAGGGCCCTGCTCTGTTTAGAGGTTCTGGGGAGAAGCCAGTCTTTATATCTTCCAGCTTTTGGTGGCCCCAGGCATTTCTTGGCTTATGGTCTCATCACTATATTCTCTGCCTCCATAGTCAAATGGCCATCCCTGTGTTGTTCTCAAAATTCCCTGTTTCTCTTTTATAATATAAGGAGTTATGTGAAAGAATGGGGGACCCATTGTGATGCTCCAAAGGGAGCTTTTGCTCTCGTGATCCCAAGCTTAATCCCTTCCTTTGCCATATAAGTGATGCTCTCTCTTTAGCCATAGAAAGTGTTACTTGGTGGTCCCGGGATTAGAGTGTGGACATGTTATTTTGGGAGGCACCATTCAGCCCACTATCTAGTGTGAGGAGGGACTGAGCATCATGTCAGGGTGGGGAAGGTTCCTTCTGGGGTCAACAGAAACCCTGCCTCAGCTTTCATTCCTTCCCTGCATTTTGATGCCTCAAAGCCCAGGCAGAGGAATTCACACACTCCATAGGAAGAGGTGTATGCTCCTGGTAGCGAGCACTGGGCCGGGAGTCCCAGCTTTCTCTGTCTTTGACACCCCCCACCCCAGGTGACCTGGGGGGCTGGTCATGCCCCTCTTTGGGACTATCTCACCCACTGCAAATATGGATGTAGGATTGTGTTTTAGTCACTCAATCGTGTTCAACTCTTTTCAGTCCCATGGACTGCAGCCCACCAGGCTCCACTGCCCACAGGGTTTCTCAGGCAAGAATACTGGAGTGGGTTGTGGCCTCTAAGGCTTCCCAGGTGGTGCTGGTGATAAAGCACCCCCACCTGCCAATGCATGGGAAATAAAGGATGTGGGTTCAATCCCTGGGTCAGGAAGATCCCCTGGAGGGGAGCACGGCAACCCACTCTAGTATTCTTGCCTGGAGAATCCCATGGACAGAGGAATCTGGTGGTCTATAGTCCATACAGTCTTAAAGGGTTGGCTATGACTGATGTGACTTAGCATGCATGGGCCCCTTTGACCCAGAAACCAGTTGGTGATGTCCAGTGTCATTTCACGTGGGGAATCTCAGGTCCCTGGAAGTTGGCCTCTGTGTGTTTCAGCTTCACTGGGGTGCAGAACCCAATGTAGGCAGTGGTCCAGGCTCAGCTTTTGGACTCATGGTTAATCTTAGCTATGCAGAGTTCTCAATGATGACAGTCCTGACTTAGCAGAGCAGTGCAAACCCAGATCAGTAGGGGGGCCGTTGGAACACAGGGAAGATGGACAAGATTGGCTGTCTGTGACCTTGGGCATGCCTCTGAACTATCCTCATTTGAAAACTGAGGATATTTTAAGGGTGGTCGATGGATGAGAATTAGAAGTCAATAATTGCAGAGGGTCCACTAGAATGTGTGCTCTGCTGTGGGTCTCAGCCAGTGGTAACCCTGGCTCTGAGTAACCCCGCAAAGGTGGCTCCTCTTTTGTCTTCAGTAACACTCCTCCAGCCCAGAGCAACCTTCTCCCAGACACACAAGGCTCACCCCTCACTTCCTCCAGGTGTTCACGACCTTCTTAGAGAAGCCTTGCTGACACACTGTCTAAACTCTCTACCACCAGCCCACCTGCCCTGCTTTATTTTTCTCCCTGAATTTATCACAAGGTAACTTACCAGACATTTCACATATTTTTCTGGTTATTGATACTTGCCTATTTCCCTCTTAAAACGTCGGCTTTTAGAGGCCAGGGATGGAATCCTGTTTTTTACTACTGGATTCTCATTGAAAACAGTGCCTGACCCACAGGGTGCTTGCATGCTTAGTCATATCTGACTCTTGGAGACTCCATGAACTGTAGCTCACCAGGTTCCTCTGTCCATGGGATTCCCCAGGCAGGAATACTGGAGTGGGTTGCCCTGCCCTCCTCCAGGGGATCTTCCCAGATCCTCCAGGGATCTGCCCTGCCCTCCAGGGAATCGAACCTGCTCCTCCAGCATCTCCCACACTGTGGACCCACTGAATCACCTGGGAAGCCCATCTCACAATAAGCGCTCACAGATATTTGTGGAATGACAGAATGAGTGAGAGAGTGAAGGGGACGCTCTTGCAGCTGCTGTGTTGAGGATGGGACGTTGGGAGTGGGGGATAGAAGGTGAGGGAGAAGTTAGGTGACAGAGACAGGCAGGAGCTGCTGGAGGCTTGGAGCAGTGGAAGCATTAGGGTGCGGGGAGTGTAGGGACAGGATATACAGCAGGATCAGATGGAGCATGTGGCAGAAAGAGGACTCCAGGTTTTTTGAAGCATGTAGATGAATGGAGCTTCTCTTTACTGTGCTGGGATCTCTGCAGAAGAGCAGGTTTGTGATGCCCACATCCAGGAGCATCCAGGAACCTTTTGAACTAGGCAGATGTATGTGAGGATGAACTGTACCTACCTCGGAGGGCTGGGATTCTCCTTCCACTTTCAAGAGGAGTTCGCTGGGGATTTTTCAGCCATGCTGCTGCTGCTGCTGTTAAGTTGCTTCAGTTGTGTCCAACTCTGTGCAACCCCATAGACGGCAGCCCACCAGGCTCTTCTGTCCACAGGATTCTCCAGGCAAGAATACCGGAGTAAGTTGCCATTTTCTTCTCCAATGCATGCATGCTAAGTCTCTTCAGTCGTTTCTGACTCTGTGCGACCCTATGGACAGCAGCCCACCAGGCTCCTCTGTCCATGGGATTCTCTAGGCAAGAATACAGGAGTGGGTTACCATTTCCTTCTCCATTTTCAGCCATAATGTGAGTGAAAGTGAAGTCACGAAGTCGTGTCCAACTCTTTGTGACCCCATGAACTGTAGCCCACTGGGCTCCTCCATCCATGGAATTTTCCAAGCAAGAGTACTGGAGTGGGTTGGCATTTCCTTCTCCAGGGGATCTTCCTGACCCAGGGATCGCACCTGGGTCTCCTGCATTGCAGGCAGATGCTTTACCATCTGAGCCACCAGGGAAGCCCCTAACATGAGGAAAAGGGTGAATTAGACCCATGTGAGGTCCTTGGACAGAGAAGATGATGGCATCCCAGTCCAGTACTCTTGCCTGGAAAATCCATGGACAGAGGAGCCTGGTAGGCTGCAGTCCATGGAGTCGTGAAGAGTTGGACACAACTGAGCAACTTCACTTTCACTTTCACTTTCATGCATTGGAGAAGGAAATGGGAACCCACTCCAGTGTTCTTGCCTGGAGAATCCCAGGGACGGGGGTGCCTGGTGGGCTGCGGTCTATGGGGTCACACAGAGTTGGACACGACTGAAGTGACTTAGCAGCAGCAGAAGCAGAGGTCCTTGGAAAGGCAGTGTGCAACAGTGGAAAAGGCTAGACTTCAGAGTTAGACACATGTGGGCTCTGATCTGATTCATGTAATTTCCTGCTTAGTTACTCTCATTGGATTCCTTATCTCTCAAATGAAATGATAACCCTGACCTCACAAGGTGTAGCAGGAGAGAAAGGGGCAGGGCACAACTTTTGAAAGAATGACATAGCCCAAGAATATAACATGAACTGATTAGAATCAAATGGGACCAAGATGGCAGACAAGACTAGACCTTGATCCTCGATCAGCAAATGAAGTAACTCACTCAGAGGTGCCGTGACAGTTCCAAGGCGCTGTTAAAAGACCAAGGAGTGGGTGGTGACCCAAATCCTGGAAATCTCTGCCCTCTTCCAAAAAAAAAAAAAGTTGGAATAATCCTCCCATTCATTAGCATATGAAATTAGCCAGCCTATAAAAACTAACCATGCCACATTTCATGGCTACACTCACCCTCTGTGATGGCCCACACTCTGTCTGTGGAGTGTGCTTCTCTCTGAATCTGAATAAATCCACTTCTTACCTATCACTTTGTCTCTCACTGAATTCCTTCTGTGATGAGACATCTAGAACCTGAACTTCATTAGGTCCTGAAATCAGGTAACATGGATATTGGCTGGATTTGAGTCCCAGCCATGTGGGTTCAAGTCCCAAGCAGAGTTTTGGATGGGTTTGAGTCCCAAGCAAGATTTTGGCTGGGTTTGAGTTCCAGCTAATTTGGAACCAGTCTGTTGTTCCATGGCTGGTTCTAACTGTTGCTTCTTGACCTGCATACATATTTCTCGGGAGGCAGGTAAGGTAGTCTGGTACTCCCGTCTCCTGAAGAATTTTCCACAGTTTGTTGTGATCTACACAGTCAAAGGCTTTGGCGTAATCAATAAAGCAGGAGTAGGTGTTTTTCTGGAGAAGGCAATGGCAACCCACTCCAGTACTCTTGCCTGGAATATCCCATGGATGGAGAAGCCTGGTAGGCTGCAGACTATGGGGTTGCTGAGTTGGACATGACTAAGCAACTTCATTTTCACTTTTCACTTTCATGCATTGGAGAAGGAAATGACAACCCACTCCAGTATTCTTGCCTGGAGAATCCGAGGGACAGGGGAGCCTGGTGGGCTGCCTTCTATGGGGTCACACAGAGTCGGACACGACTGAAGTGACTTAGCAGCAGAAGCAGCAGCAGCAGGTGTTTTTCTGGAATTCTCTTGCATTTTGATGATCTGACGAATGTTGGCAATTTGATCTCTGGTTCCTCTGCCTTTTCTAAATCCAATTTGAACATGTGGAAGTTCATGGTTCACCTACTGTTGAAGCTTGGCTTGGAGAATTTTGAGCATTACTTTGCTAGCATGTGAAATGAGTACAATTGTGCAGTAGTTTGAGCATTCTTTGGCATTGCCCATCTTTGGGATTCAAACGAACACTGACTTTTTCCAGTCCTGTGGCCACTGCTGAGTTTTCCAAATTTTTTGGCATATTGAGTGCAGCACTTTCACAGCATCATCTTTTAGGATTTTAAATAGCTCAGCTGTTTCACTGTTTCATTACCTCCACTAGCTTTATTCATAGTGATGTTTCCTGAGGCCCACTTGACTTCACATGCCAGGATGTCTGGCTCTAGGTGAGTGATCACACCCTTGTAGTTACCTAGGTCGTGAAGATCTTTTTTCATATAGTTCTTCTGTGTATTCTTGACACCTCTTCTTAATATCTTCTGCTTCTGTTAGGTCCATACCACTTCTGTCCTTTATTGTGCCCATCTTTGCATGAAATGTTCCCTTGGTATGTCTAATTTTCTTGAAGAGATCTCTAGTCTTTCCCATACTATTGTTTTCCTCTGTTTCTTTGCATTGATTGCTGAGGAAGGCTTTCTTATCTCTCCTTGCTATTCTTTGGAACTCAGCATTCAAATGGGTATATCTTTCCTTTCCTCCTTTACATCAACGTACATCTAAGCTGTATATTGTCACCCTGCTTATTTAGCTTACATGCAGAGTACATCATGCAAAATGCCAGGCTGGATGAAGCACAAGCTGAAATCAAAATTGAAGGGAGAAATATCAATAACCTCAGATACACAGATGACATCACCCTTATGGCAGAAAATTGAAGAGGAACTGAAGAGCCTCTTGATGAAAGTGAAAGAGGAGAGTGAAAAAGCTGGCTTAAAATTCAACATTCAAAAAACTAAGACCATGGCCTCCAGTCCTATCACTTCATGCAAATAGATGGGGAAACAACGGAAACAGGGTCAGACTTTATTTCTTGGGGCTCCAAAATCATTGCAGATGGTGACTGAAGCCATGGAATTAAAAGAGGCTTGCTCCTTGGAAGAAAAGCTATGACCAACCTAGACAGCATATTAAAAAGCAGAGACATTACTTTGCTGACAAAGGCCTGTCTAGTTAAAGCTATGGTTTTTCCAGTAGTCATGTACACATATGAGAGTTGGACTATAAGAAAAGCTGAGTGCCAAAGAATTGATGCTTTTAAACTGTGGTGTTGGAGAAGACTCTTGGGAGTCCCTTGGACTACAAAGAGATCCAACCAGTCCATTCTAAAGGAAATCAGTCCTGAAAATTCACTGGAGGGACTGATGCTGAAGCTGAAACTCCCATACTTTGGCCACCTGATGTGAAGATCTGACTCCTTGGAAATGACCTTGATTCTGAGAAAGATTGAGGGCAGGAGGAGAAGGGGATGACAGAGGATGAGATGGTTGGATGGCATCACTGGCTTGAATGACATCAGTTTGAATAGGCTGTGGGACTTGGTGATGGACAGGGAGGCCTGGCATGCTGCAGTCCATGGAGTCGCAAAGAGTCAGACATGACTGAGCGACTGAACTGAACTGCCTGAGTCCCCACCAGAGTGAATTCAAGTCCCAGACTGGATGTTGGCTGGGTATGAGTCCAGCATGTGAGTTCAATTCCCAATATGTGGTAAATGGTTTCAAAGGTACCATGAAGTTCAAGTGACACATCTCTAAGAGCCAAACACTGTGGCAGGCACAGAATAGAAAGTCAATAAGCACTGATTTTCTCTCTGACCGCACTGTGACTTCACAGTCTCTCTAGCAGACAGAGTTGCATGATGGTAGGTTTTTTTTTTTAATGTTCTTTACTTATGTGCATCTGAGAAAACATTTCAATGCAAATATGCCCCACAGATTATTATGAAAGGCCATTTAATATGTGCCAAATAAAAATACTAAAAGGAAGATCTATTGCTTTGCTCAGTGTCACTTGATTATATTATACAGAAAGAATTAGAATTAGTCTCTTGCTCTGCCATCACCTTTCTGTTCGATTTTCTCACACCAGGTGTTCACATTCCAGAGAGAAAATTTCCTCTCCTCAATTTGACATTTTCCAACGTGTTGATACATACCCAGCGGAGTGATTCTACAGAAGAGGGTGCCACTCACAGCTCTGACCTGAATGAAGTGGCTCCCCGAATTCTATTTATGTCCTAATGAATATACTCAGGTTAACGGTGTCAAAGTCTTGCTAAGCACACCTGCAGTTGAGAGTACAGTATGGGTCTGGAGTGAGTCTGAATTTTCCTTCCACAAAAATAATTTTGGCAGATGGGGATCAATATCTTCCTCCCATATGTTTTAAATTCTCTATAAAGGATAATTGAAGACACCCATCTCAGCAGTGCTGTTCGATGTGAATGCCTTCAGCAATTCTAAAAAGGTAATTTGGAAAGGAAGGAGATTAACATTTGGCTCATGTCTACTATGTATCAAGGCTGTGTTATGTACCTTTGCATATGTTATCTCATGTAATCTGCACAACAGCTTGGTGGGGAAGCGAATGTTGGCTTGCTCTTGCTGCACAGGAGACCGAGGCTCAGAGAGGTTAAGTTACTTGCTTAAGATCACATAGTTGTTATCAGTGCATCCGGGTTCTGAAGCCTGTGTTATCTGACTGCAAAGCTTGCTGTCTTGAGTCTCATCTTATACTCTGCCCACTTCATCTCTGATTTTCTACCTATCCTACCTCCAGGCTTGTTTTCATTGAGAACCTGGGCTAAATCAGTGGAGACACCCGAAACTCTGGGACCAGATTTGGAAAGAACCTTCTTGGCCCAAACTTACATTTGGACCACCTCCATTTCATCTTCAGTTAGACTCCATCAGTGTCCTTATTTCCTTGTGTGTAAACGGAAGCAAAGTTGGACAGAGGTGTCTGTGCCCTTGAACCTGGGGAGATTTTGCCTCTATTCTAGGAAATGCGTCTCTTTCTCGGGAGGTGAGAGGGAGGCAGTTCCTGCCAGGGGAGATGGATTCTTTCCATTGCTGACTGATCATCTGGGCAGCCTCCCAGCTGAGCTTTCAGGGCGGCTCCTCCGTGCTCTGCTGCTTGGTTCCTGTTGGGGTTAGATTTGGCTCTGGGTTTCCCTCTGCCCATTAATCTTCATTTTAGTTTGTTGCTACAAAGATACATCTTGAAACATTCAAGAAGTGAAGGAGGAGTTCATCCGTGTCACAGACAGCATGCTTCAAGGGTTGCTATTCCATCAACCTGGCCAACTTGGACGTCAAAGCATATACCCCAGGAGGAAGTGGCCTTGGAGGTTTTCCTTGCTTTTCACCATGTCCTCACCTCCAAATTTGTCCAGAACAGCAATAACCCATTTTATTATTGAGTCGATGACCAAGAGGACAGGAATGCCTTCTATGGCTCTGAGAGCGTCTCTGATCCCAGGGTATTCCCAACTATCACGGTCCCCAGACCATATGCCTTCAGCACTCCACTGTGTGAAGTCCTCTGCCTGGAGCCAGCGGATCTCTTCCAGAGCCTGAAGACCCACTGGCAGTACCCTTGATGTCCATGTCATTATTATGAATCAGTCTCCTTGGCCTCAGGACTCTGCTTCTGCCTCTCACACATTTGTTAAACTCATAAGCGCTGCTAGCCACTAACTGTACACCTGAGGTGAGGTGAGGTGAAGTCGCTCAGTTGTGTCCGACTCTTTGCGACCCCGTGGACTGTAGCCTACCAGGCTTCTCCGTCCATGGGATTCTCCAGGCAAGAATACTGGAGTGGATTGCCATTTCCTTCTCCAGGGGATCTTCCCAACCCAGGGATCGAACCCAAGTCTCCCACATTGGAGGCAGGCGCTTTAACTTCTGCGCCACCAGGGAAGCCTATATGTTTTATATTTCTTTAGGGGGAATTCCAGATATGGGAGAAGTTCTGACAACTGGAAAATTTGGATTGAATGAAGACGCCTTCCTTAGAAAGTGGAGCACTTTTGATGTAGAGGAATTAGAGTCTTGGGAGAGTGTGTTCCCTAATTTCAGCTTCCAGAAAAATGCCTTCATGGGGCCAGAAGAAAAGGGGATTAACACTAACTGAGTTCCTGCAGTCGAGTTCATATGTTCGTGGCCCTTGCTATCTACTTTATTTACATTGGGGCTTCCCTGGTGACTCAGACAGTAAAGAGTCTGCCTTCAGTGCAAGGAGACCCGGGTTCAATTCCTGGGTTTGGAAGATTCCCTGAAGAAGGAAATGGCTACCCACTCCAGTATTCTTGCCTGGAGAATTCCATGGACCGAGGAGCCTGGTGGGCTACAGTCCATGGGGTCACAAAGAATCAGACATGACACACTGTCTGATTTAATCTGTGGCGAGCATAGCCCTATTTTGCAGAAAGGGAAACTCAAGCTCAAGGAAAGTAAGTGTGTGAGCATGCAGAACTTTCAAATGGGATTGTGCCTAGAAAGACTGAGTGGAAGCTATTGTCAGGCTGCTAAGATGTTTCACAAGGTGATTAGTGTTGAGGCACAATTTTTATGGCTTAAGGTATAACCTTTAGCTTTCTGGTTGAATCAGTTCACCAAGATTATGCACCATCTCTTGGGGCAGACTCACATTAACCAAACTTATAAAGGCTTATGTAAAAAACCACAGTGTCAATGTATTAAGTGAAAATGGGAGTCACACCTCACACAATGGCCAAAATACTTGCAGTGACCCAAATGGCACCTTCTCTTCTTGTTGGCAAGTTACCCTGGAAAATAAATTATAATTGGAAGGTTCCTTGATGAAAATACAGGGTATGATTAGGTAGTTATGTAATGCAAGTGTCCCATGGCCTTGGACTCTAGTGGCCTTTGGCCCCCATTTTCATAAAGGGGCTAACTTTTGCCACAGAGGTTGGACAGACTGACCCTTAGACCTGGATTCCATCTCCCCTGGTCATTACTACCCTGTGACTCTCCACTTCCAGGAATGACCAAGTGCTCCTCTGCTTAACTTGAATTATATTAATGTCACCAGTTATTAATACCTTGGCTTACAAGCCATTCTATTTTTTCCCAGTTATCTTTCAACATCCCAGCTCTGACCTGGTATTCACAGGGCTATTAATAACTCTGCTATTTATTCTCTAATTTCCAAATTGTTGGCAACCCCTATAGCTTTCCCTTGTAGAGAACATTTCTATGCAGTAGGATTTGGGGAATGGTTAATTGAGAGACAGTATATGGTAAGAGAGCCCAGAGTGAGGCAGCTGATTAGTTAGTTCTTTTCTTTCCAGAGGGTTCAATTCAGTTCAGTTCAGTTCAGTTCAGTTGCTAAGTCGTGTCTGACTCTTTGCGACCCCAGGAATGGCAGCACGCCAGGCCTCCCTGTCCATCACCAGCTCCTGGAGTTTACCCAAACTCATGTCCATCGAGTCGGTGATGCCATCCAGCCATCTCATCCTCTGCCGTCCCCTTCTCCTCCTGCCTCCAATCCCCCTCATCATCAGAGTCTTTTCCAATGAGTCAACTCTTCTCATGAGGTGGACAAAGTACTGGAGTTTCAGCTTCAGCATCAGTCCTTCCAATGAACACCCAGGACTGATCTCCAGAGGGTTAAAACTATATGAAAATGCCTTACCTAGATCACTATCTCACTGATGTCAGAAGACAGAGTTAAATTATGATTTCTACCTCACATCACAAACTGTGGAGCAGGGAAAAGTTTTTCCCTCACTTAAAAAGAGACTATTTACTAGCAATGATGGTCTCTCTTTCTACATATGTGACTTTGATGACATTTTATAGAATCTCCATGTTGGAGACCATTTTTCTCAAACCTACTGCCTGTCAGTGGAGCTGGTCCAATGTTGTCAGAAGAGAAGCAGCATCACTAGCCAAGGAGGACCTGACATTTCCTTCTGCTCACACTTAGCCTTAAGAAAGCCTTTACTGCCGCCGAACTTCAATGTCTACAGTGATACCTTGAGTTTGGGCTTCAAAGAGGGGAAAGAGCAAGAAAGATGGCACCTAACTACCCATACAAGGCGTCATGGTGTTGACCAAGGTAGACACTCAAGTTCTCTGCCTTTCAGAATTTGTATTTCTCCATTTAAAGAGTGAGATGGTAATCTCCAGATAATATCAATTAATATTATCATTAATAAACAACATTTCAAAGTGTTTCATACTTGATTATCACATTTGATCCCTGATGAGGGTTTTTTAAATTTTAATCCCATTTCATAAATTTAAAAAATGGACAGCAGATGCATCATATAGCCATTCAGTTAGCAGAGAACATATCTCTGTTGACTCTAAATTCAGGACTCTTTTCACGATTCCATGTTTTTTCCTCATTTCTTGGCTCAAGTTCACCTCTGGCCCTTAGAATGAGTTTAGTGTGAGGACTAGGAAATACATCACATGGGTCACTGTCCAGGTTAATTTTATGTGTCAACTTGCCTAGGCCACAATACTTGGGTATTTGGTTAGATGTTATTTCAGATGGTCCTGTGGAGATATTTTTTAGATAAGGTTAACACTTACATCTCAGAGAAGGCAATGGCAACCCCCTCCAATACTCTTGCCTAGAAAATCCCATGGGCGGAGTCCATGGGTTCATGAAGAGTTGGACATGACTGAAGTGATTTAGCAGCAGCAGCAGCAAAACTTACATCTGGAAATGCAGGAGACCCCGGTTTGATTCCTGGGTCTGGAAGATCCTCTGCAGAAGGAATAGGCTACCCTCTTGTATTCTTGGGTTTCCCTGGTGGCTCAGATGGTAAAGAATCTGCCTGCAATGTGGAAGACCTGGGTTCAGTCCCTGGGTTGGGAAGATCCACTTGAGGAGGGCATGGCAACCCACTTCAGTATTCTTGCCTGGAGAATTCCATGGACGGAGGAGTCTGGCTGGCTACAGTCCATGATGAGATTTTGAACTTAGAGTTGGTGCTGGAATGGATTAAGAATTTAGAGGCTGTTAGGATGAGGTGAGTGTATTTTATATGTGAGAAGAACGTACATCTTGTGGGACCAGAGGATGGAGTGTTATGGGTTGGATGGTGTCTGCCAAAATTCACAGGTTGAAGCCCTAGTCACCCAGGAGCTCAGAATGTGGCTACATGGGGAGACAGGGCCTTAAAAAAGTTAACTATGGTGAAGTGAGGCTAGCGTCCTTCTGAGAAGAGGAGATTAAACCCTGACGCATAGACTGAGGGTGGCCCATGCGCAGACACAGTGAGCAGACCATCTGTCAGATCAAGAAGAGAGGCTGAGGGAGAAACCAAACCTGCCAGGGTCTCCAGGCTTCCCTGTCCATCACCAACTCCCGGAGCTTGCTCAAACTCATGTCTATCGAGTTGGTGATGCCATCCAACCATCTCATCCTGATGAGAAGCCTCCAGACCTGTGAGAAAATAAGTTTCTGTTGTTTAAGCCACCCAGCCTTTGGTATTTAGTTATGGCAGCTGAGCAAGCTAATAGGTTACCAACATCAATTAAATAATTTAGTGGGAAGGGGAGTTAGCCACACAGTTTTATTGGCATGAAGATGACAAATCTTGGTTATTTGATCAATTTTGTTATTTCAAACTTGGTACTGCCTAGACCCAACTTTAATTATATGTTCCTTTATCTCTAGGGTTTTTTTTTTTCCATGTAAAATCATTTTCTCTCAAGTTTATTGCCTTCATAGCCTGGGGAATATTTGCTTCTGAGGATCATATATCAAATCTGTTTCATTTTGGAATATCTCTCTTTCTTTGTAAACAAAATTATACTCTGATTTTAAGTGCAGAACCTTTTGGAAGGAAGAGCCTGCTTTGAATTCTAATGAAGTTTTCTCTTATTACATTTCATCGCTGTTACATTATTCAAGACTTCTACTTGAAGGTTTGTTTGCAGACACTATGTGGAACCAAACTGTCCAAAAGCTATTTTCCACCAAAAGGGATTGTAGGACTAAGGAAACTTCCCTTTGGAGAAATTCTTGAAATCTTCCATTTCTCTCCGTGAACTTTTTAAAGAACCCTACCTGGTATGGGGACCTTCCCCCTTCCCTTCCCAATTCTGAGTTTTAAATGCCCAAGTTCCAACATTTAAGCACAATACATATGAAAAAAAATGACCAAAAGTTATTCCTAACAGACATCTCATTTTCTGGCTGTAGATAGCTCTGAATATGAGAAATAAGTGAAAGGCTGAAAGAGAACCCTGTCAACATTTGTCAATAGACTCAAGGATAATCTCATAACACTTTAGTTCATGAAAAACATCATTTCTCATTAATTCACTTTTTTGATTAACCAGAAAATATTTCTGGTTTCACCTTTAAAAACATTGTAAATATTAAAAAAATGTATTGTGAGAAATGGCAACCCACTCCAGTATTCTTGCCTGGAGAATCCCATGGACAGAGGAGCCTGGCAGGCTACAGTCCACGGGGTTGCAAAGAGTTGGACACGACTGAGCGACTTCACTTAAATTCGCAAAATAATGAAACACTATGTTGAAGAAAATTGATTTTTGTTTTGTGATAGTTAAGTTTATTGGAACCACTGAGGATTATCCAGAAAAGTGTAGGAGAACAGATCAAACTGTAGGAGTTCCCATAATACTCAGAGGATATTTGTTCATATCTTCCATCTTTAAAGTAAGTGCTCTCCAAAGCTCCCCTCACCCCCCAAAAACCAAATAAACAAAAACAGACCACTTTAGATCCTGATTAGTTGGATTCCAGGAGAATCTGGCCTCACAGGTATTTGGTGGGTAGTTATAGTTCTATTGATGGGGCTTCCTAGGTGGTGCTAGTGGTAAAGAATCTGCCTGCAATGCAAGAGATGTGGGTTCAATCCCTGGGTCAGGAAGATCCCCTGGAGCAGGAAATGGCAACCCACTCCAATATTCTTGCCTGGAAAATTTCAAAGGCAGAGGAGCCTGGTTGGCTACAGACCATGTGGTCACAAAGAGTCAGACACAACTGAGCGACTGAGCACATTATAGTTCTATTGATGGTATATTCGATCTGCACAATTCAGGAAAAGGAAGAATCCCAGTCCTGTCACTTTCCCATTGTATGTCCTTGGCCAAGTCATTCAAATTCTGAGTCTTGATGGGAAAATAATATCTGCCTCACAAATTCTCATGTGCATCAAATGAGATAATGGATGTGAATTTTCTCTTTAAGCCATAACTGGGCTATGCAGATGTTAATCATTATTTTCAAAGAGCATCTGTGACCTAGTTTTGATTGTGGTTTACTTTTGGAGAGAAGAGAATTATAAATGCCTCTTGGCTCATCTGGAAAAAACCTAATCCAGTGATTTTAACTACCAATGATCACATTAAAGGCAAAGACCCTGCTACAAAAGAAGACTGACTCCAAGGACTGTTCTTATTCTCTAAATTCTTATTTGCTAATTAATTATAAGTAGCATTTCCATCAGCATACTACATTTTGAAAAATCCATTTAAATAAAAATCATACCCTTCTACAGACCACCTCCTCTAGATTCTCCTGCTTTGTTCAACTTGGAGAAGGAAAATATATCTTGGAACTTTTCCATATTCAAATATTTCCATCATTTGTAAGGAACTTGCTTTTGTCACTTGTATATTGTTTCTAGAACAATTTTTTTTGATAATTCTTCTGTTATGTGTATTTTCCATTTAAATGGTTTTATATAAGGGGCTATTTTTTTTATTGTTCATTTGCCATATGGGAGAGATTAATTGTTAAAAATCCCCAGGAAATTAACCTCTGGTTCACAATATTGCATATCAGATGCAATTCTTCAGGATGACCTCATTTTTCCATCCCAAACTGTCCATTCAGCCATCTTATCAGGGAATCATTATAATGATTTTCTGGTTCAGGCAATATTTTGATAGAATTCGGAGAAAGGAACTGCACAAGAGACCCCCTCCAAGCTTGCCCACCTAGTTGACTTTGGATTTTCGTGCATGGTTGAATTCAAACACCTTTTTATCTGTCATCAGTATCTCTGTCTTTATGTTTTAGATCTGACATTGGATTATTTACAAATTTTTGCTCTCACTTCATTTTTGCTGCCCTCTTAAAATAGTGTTCTACAGGTTATCAGCCCCTTTTCTTCTTGTGTTCTGGGGAAACCTCTGTTAGTTAGTCCATCCCAGTGCATAGTTCTCTGAGTCTGAGCTTGTGTGCTGTAGGAGGAAGGGTAGAGGGGGTAGGTTTCAGGACCTAGTTTCTGGTTCTGCCACTAATGAACTCCAGAGTGTTGTCAATGTCTCTAACCCTCTCTTGGCCTCCAAATAAACTGTGTGAAGCAGCTATTCTCTAAGATTGTTTCCAAGTTTAGATTTTTCATGGTTGTCATGTATGTAGTACATGGGAAGATATGGGTTTCAAAGCCCAGAAGACCTGGGCTTTGTATGGTGTTGATAGAGGTGACTAAAATTTTTAAGCTTCATTATTCTCTGTCTGTAAAAAGGGATGTTTCTGTTCACCTCAAAAGGATGAGGATTGAACAGGTTTATGTGTAAAATGGGCTTTCCAGGTGACTTGGTGGTAAAGAATCCACCAGCAATGCAAGAGATATGGGTTTGATCCCTGGGTCAGGAAGTTCCCCTGGAGGAGGAAATGGCAACCCACTCCAGTATTCTTGCCTGGGGAATTCCATGGACGGAGGAGCCTGGTGGGCTTCAGCCCATGGGGTTGCAAAGAGTCGGACACAACTGAGCAACAGAGCAGCAACAACAACAAATGTATACAAAACTCTGTGATATAGAAAAGGGATAGTAAATGTGGTTTCCCATCTCCTCTTCCCATCCCATTCCCACCCTTATGGAAAAAAAAAAAAAGAAATAGAATAACAAGGCATATTTTGCAGTGGAAAAGGAAATCTGTCAGCTTGGCCCCTTTTACCTGGCAAACTCCTGGAGAAGGAAGAGCTGGAAGGCAGTTCACCAGATCTCTAGTTCACTTCTAGCTCTAGGTCTCACTGGCTCTTTAAAGGACTTTTCAAGGGACATCATTCCAGTCTTCTCTAATAAGATTTTCAGAGAAAATTGGGGATGAATAATCTGACAAAAGACACATGGAATGTTTATGAGGAAAGATGATCTAGGAGAGGCAGCAAATACAGAAAAAAAATACTGTGATTTCTACCACATTTTAATGATTTATACAGACAGTGAAGCAGACAGAGTATGAGACATCGGGGCCGCTCCAGGTACGTGAGGTACAGTCATTGTGCCTTGGTGGCTTTCTTCCCTACAACAGAAGTAATGTGGATACGGACTAGATTCCAGAGTAACGTGGCAAATTCAGAAATGACAGCTGCTTTTGGAATGCTTGTCTCACCAAAATTCCCAGGTTTACTCTCTCCCAAATTTCCTGATCGTACAGTGCAGAATCTCAGTACTCCGCATTCTTCACCAAGGAAAGGACTGACACTATGATAGGGTTCAGTGGTGGTGGCTGGGAGCGTGAATTGAGAGCAAGGAGATAAAATGTAGCAGTGGAAATGCAAATGTCTATGTTTGAGGAAAATGAAAAATCAGTCCTTTGTAACCATGCAGCTTGGCAGGCCTGGGACTCAGCAAAAAGTAGCTACTGAAATCAGTGTTTCAGTGGTTTGAGAGGACTGTGCACTTCCTAGAAACCAGCTATGGGCCATGGCTACCAGGAAAATAAATTCAAAAGGGAAATGCATTATTTGAAGTACTGTGTATGTGTCCGTGTGTGTGTTAGTCGCTTAGTTGTGTCCAACTCTGTGCTACCCCATGGACTGTAGCCCACCAGGCCCCTCTGTCCATGGAATTCTCCAGGCAAATATACTGGAGTGAGTAGCCATTCCTTTCTCCAGGGGGTCCTCCCGACCTATGGATCGAACTCAGGTCTCCCCACCTTAGGCGGATTCTTTACTATCTGAGCCATGAGGGAAGTCCATTAGAGGCATTATGACTTTTTAAAGGAAATGTTGTTTTTCTTGTGATGCGCATGGCCAAGGCTCTAAGTAGAGAGTTGTGTTCAACTGCGGGGCTACCAGTAGAAAGGAAATGGGTCATGTTAACCCAGATGGATCACTAGGAGTTTGCCCTTGCTGGTCACTCTGGAATTGGTTTCTTTATATGTTGCTTGGGGAAGCTCTGCCTATCCCTCAAGATCCTTGAGAACATCTGCACACTTTGTTTGTTGTGTTACAGCACATATTGTCCTTTAATCTAATAGTTGTTATTGATAATGTCTTTGTAAGCCATGGATTCCTTGGGAGGACAAACTATTTCTTACTTAACCTCCATCCCTGTTGCTTATATAAGAACATTATTATGTCCTCTATACCTGTTTGTCAAACAGTCAATGAAGAAAGGAGAAGGTTTTCAGATGCACTTAGTCATTCATCTGTTTGTTTGACAAATATTTACTGAGCTTCTACTACACTCAGGAAGCCGTTATGTGACTGCGCCCAATGGATCATGCGTAGACCCTGCATGTGGGTGTTCTCAGTCTCACCCAGGTCTCTCAAATGAAGTATGGCTCAAGAACTTGGGTGCACAGGTTGTACAAAGTGCTTGGCATTATTTTCCAATGTTTGAAGAGCTGCATTAGGGAGTTTATTCAGCCTTTGCGACCTCAGGGGGTAAACTTTGATTGGATTCTTTGACAGAAAGTGTTCTAATAAGAACAGTCCCAGGATGGAATGATTTGCCTTGAAAAATGAGTAAGTATTGCTCAGTATTCTTGGAAAGAATCCTCCTTCCAACAGGAGGTGCAGGTTTGATCCCTGGGTTGGGAAGATCCCCTAGACAAGGAAATGGCTACCCATTCCAGTATTCTTGTCTGGAGAATCCCATAGACAGAGGAGCCTCATGGGCTACAGTCCACGAGGTTGCAGAGAGTTGGGCAAGACTTAGCGGCTAAACAACAGCAAATGCCAGAGGGGCAGTGCCTGTGGCTGATGCCTGAGATTCCCAGCTGACCGGAGGGGCCAGAAGATGGAAGGCCAGGCTCTGAGGTCTCCTTTGGTCCTACCGTTGTTTTCCCTGAGAAAACGGTTTTGCAGAATGGGTATTTGGTCCTTGGCTCTTATCTTCTCTTGCAAAAATAAAACCTGAAAGAAAAGTAGAATACAAGGTCTATGTTGAGAAAAATTTCTAGGGACTGCCCAAGGAAGATCCTAGAAAATGTTTAGTCATTGGCTTGGGATATGGTCAAGGAGTCACCTCATTTATTTTTGCTTCTCCAAAGATATAAATCTACCAGGTTTGAAATTTCATACGTGGACACAGCAACCTCAATAGGACACTCTCCAGCCATTACTTAGAGTCTTACTGATACATTGGCACTTGCTTTTAGCAGAGAATATGATGCTAGAATGAATTCTCCCAAAATATAGCTGTTAACCTCTGTAGGGAGAAGATGTAAGAAAGATATTACACACCAAATTGTATTCCATGTAAACAATGGATGGGAAAAGAAATCTTTAAGTATTTCTTCTCTCAGTGGTTGAGTCCTAACTGCCCGGTGCAGTAGAGAGGTCCTACTCGGAGGGGAGGGAGGCCAAGATGGCACACCCCACTGGGACCAGCTTGCTGTGTGAACTAGAGTGAACTGGTTACCTCTCTGGTTTTTGATGAAATGATCCTCTGGGGCCCTTCTAGCTCTTATCCATCAAGATTTTTGTTTGATTCCAATCATCTTCTCAGACTTCCATGGTGGTCCAGTAGCAGGGCACATGGGTTCAATCCCTGGGGTGGGAAGTTCTGCATGCATCCTGGTGAATCCAGGAAAAAAGAGAGAGAGAGAGATGCAAAACATCTTCTCTGCTGACAGGTAAGCCACTGATCGAGTCACTAATGCACTTCTTTGTATATTTACAAAGAGAAATGCAATTCTTTGCTCACACCTTTGAGTTGCATCCCTGAAATAACTAAATAAGAGTTTTGATGGCTATTTAAACTGGTGCTTGAAGAATGATGAAGAATTTTACATTTGCTGGAAGGTAGAAAGGTTGTTATTTATTCTTTCTCACCAACCAGATCTATGAACATTTTTTACTCCCTGGGTTGGTTTCTTGGCATTTCTTAGCACCTGGAAACACATAAAATATGTCATATTTGAAAAATTTACTGGGCATGTTTCAAAAGTTGGGTGGAAACAATGTAGGAAAAAAGATATCTTTGTTTACTTGGAAAAAAGCAGTGGAACTTGGAAAAGTGTAAGTTGTTTTGAATTTAAGGGTTTGAATGACATTTCTGTGCTAGAAACTAGCGATTCTCTTCTACTTAAAAAAACTTTTTTTTTTTTTGGCAAAGGTTAGGATTTTGAGCATGTAAATTTTGAATACAAAAGTAGTCTCTTATTTTTGCCTCAGTTCAAATTATTGACTCTGAGAGGCCCAGCAAAGATGGAACTGGTAAAAATAGCAAAGTGCTGTTGTTTTTACATCTCAGAAAAACAATGTCTATGACTTCTGACAAGTATTTCCTAGAAGGAGTGGGATCGTCCTAGTACAAACTGTGATACAAACCCTATCAGGCTCACCAGTGAGCACTTGCAGGCTTTGCAATAGAAAGTGCCCCATAGAATCCTGCAGCACTTTAATATTGAGGATGCACCCAACCACCATCTTCTGTTCATTGTGAAAGTGGTGCAATTAATTAATTGCATCAAATTTGGAAAATATATTTAACATCAGGGCCGCCATAAATCTGCAGAGCAGGGACTTTGGGAAAGACATCTATGTCAGACTGCTTTATGATTGGCTTTTGGAGGTTTTGAGATCAGACTGAGCCCTCGTGGGTAGGGAAGGGTTTGCCATTGAGTGAATGCCCAGTTTCTCATTATCTCCAGAAGATGTATATCTTAGAGCAAGAAAGGAGGACTCAAGAGATGGGCCTTACTCATGTTTTAGAAGTTTGCCTTCTTGTAGAACAAACTCCTCGAGGTCAGTGATCAGTCTCTGAGGCAGAGAGCAGCGTGATGTGGTTTAGTGGCAGGTGACCTGCCACGGTCTGTGGGGTCAGAGTGCAAGTCAGGCACTTGGGATCTGGCCTTGGAAGAGATGCTCAGGTGACCCTTGACCTGAGACAGTATTAGAAACAATTCTATCCATACCATTTCCCCTCCATTGTCCCAGAATGCTCTGTATCTTCTTGCATGTTGCAGTCTGGGTGGCGGTCGCAGTAGATGTGGTGGCTATGATGGTAGTGGTATTGACATTGACAATAAGAATGATACACTGACAGAGTGCTCCTTACATTCCAGGTACTGTTCTGAATGGTGGTGGTGGTTTAGCCACTAAGTCATGTCTGACTCTTGTGACTCCATGGACTGCAGCCTGCCAGGCTCCTCTGTCCATGGGATTCTCCAGGCAAGAACACTGGAGTGGGTTGCCATTTCCTTCTCCAAGGAATATTCCCAACCCAGGAATTGAACCCAGGTCTCCTGCATTGCAGGCAAATTCTTTACTGACTGAGCTACAAGGGAAGCCCACTGTTCTGAATACTAGATGGAAACTCATTTGGTCCTCTCAGCAACATCATGAGTTAGGTACTCATATTTTCCCAATTTTGTAGGTTAGGGAACTAAAGTCCAGAGAGGGTAAGCAACTCGCCAAGGGCCCCACAGCTGGTAGGTGTTGGAGCTGAGACGTGCCTGCAGGTTTGTAGAGATGCCTGTGCCCCAGGTATTGTGGGGTAGGCCCAGGGAAGTAAGGCAGAAGCAGTTCCAGGTAGGAGAGGCCACACATGCCCGGGAACGTGGGCTGTCACAGAGTGAGCTAACACAGAGGCCTCCTGACAAGGATTTGGGAGAAGAATCAGGAACGTATCCCAGAGCACAGCCAAGGCAGCCTCCAGAAGCAAGAGAGGACCACTTCAGGGAGGCTGAATTCTCACTAACAAGTTGGAAGCAGGACCTTATGGTGAAGGTAACATATACAAATGCATAAAACAGAGTTTAAAAAAGCACTCAGTTATTACCAAAAGGTGAGTACATTGTGTATTTTTGTACATATATATGATTGTGTGGACTTGTACATAAAATGTGTTTTTCCTTGGTTTTATAGGATAGAAACTTTCAAACATACAGAAAAGTTGAAATAATTGTGAGGTGGACACCCATCTAGTCACATCCAGACTTTCTCATTGTCATTTTGCTGTATTTGTTGTAGCTCATGTTTCTATAACCCACTCCGGTGCTCTTGCCTGGAGAATCCCAGGGATGGGGAAGCCTGGTGGGCTGCCGTCTATGGGGTTGCACAGAGTCGGACACGACTGAAGCGACTTAGCAGCATGTTTTTATTAATATCTATCCCCTGAGCCATTCCTCAGTCTATTATCTTATACATTTCCTAGTTAGTTGCAGACACCAGTACACTTCATTTCCAACACTTCAGATCTGCAGTCACTTACAACACACACATATGCAGGCCTGTGTGATGCCTTTTCATCACTTTGGGAGCTATGGAATATTTGATTGGTGGGCTTTCAAATTACTACAGCGACATGAAGAAACAAAAACGTCCCCAGCTATGTCTTCTACTTTCACGCACCCCAGGACACCTGTACCCATGTGCCCTCCCCCTTTTCTGTTACCGGGGAAGAGCTGCCTGGAACAGTTTTGCACCAAGTACCTGTACAATAATTATTTATTGAATGGATTAATTTAACTACGCCCATTTGGGGAACAGCCACTGTTTCCAATATTGTCTAACATCTATACAAACAAAAACATTTATTTGCATTTATTTAGTTTTTATGACTATTTATTTACTTGGCTGCATCAGATCTTAGTTGTGTCACGTGGGATCTTTCAATGCCGGGCATGGAATCTCTAGTTGTGGGACGTGGGCTCAGTAGTTACAGCACGTGGGCTTAGCTGCTTCTCCACCTGTGGGATCTTAGTTCCCTGGCCGGGGATCAAACCCAAGTCCCCTGCATTGGAAAGGGGATCTTATATACTGGACCACCAGGGAAGTCCCTTATTTGCATTTATAAATTGTTTTATAAGAATAGGCTTTAAAAGAAGTGCAATTATTCAATCAAAGTTGATGAGCATTTTAAAGCCTTTGCCTCATTTCCCCAAACTGTTGTCTAGAATGCCATTGGGGTAGTAGTGCTTCTTCATGTGTTTGCGTGGTTGGTTTTTAAAAGCTTTGTGGCCCTTGTTAATTTAGTTCACTGTATTGTTTGAAACGATAGATAAGGACTCAGCTGAAAACAAAAGGAGAGTGCAGGCTATGTGTTGGGAGTGAATGTAGAGATTTTACTGGATTTTGAAATTCAAGTTATGGGATTTCTTGAGTGATTTTTCTCTCACCTCCATGGAAAATCAGTTTAAAAAACATACACTACCTCCCCTACCCGTGCATTCTCTGGCTGGGCTAACATGGGATGTAAGGATGTACAGAGTCTGATCTTGAATTCCAAGGGACTGATCCAATGTCTTTGAATCCTCTATTTAACCTTTTTGAATCTTCCACTTGGCTGGGTACAGAATGTCTGCCATTCCATCTCAGCAAAGAATGAACGCTATTGCACATCAAACTCTTTGCTAATGAAAGAGCATAAATATATAGAGTAAGCAGTTCAGTGGTAATGGCTAGGATGAATAAGAGTGCTGGTATGATTTTGAGAAGCATTCTCAATGCCTCAGCATACAAATGAACTTTAATCACCCCAAAGATCAGAACACTTCTTAACTGTAACGATCCATTCTCAACTACCTATTAGTTGGAAGCCTGGATAATAGACATCTGAACTTCAAATATAATTTAAAATGCCCCTGTAACCGCTGAGATGTGACACCTCTTCTTTTATCAAACTTAAAAAAAATACCTTTCCCCCAAAGCTCTTAAACCACGCGATTCAGCTGCTAACCACCGAGGCTCACCCTTCTGGATTTCCCCTGCTGTACCGCGGTTGAGGTGCTAATTAGCAGAGAAAGTGCCAGATGGCAGGCAGCCAGAAGGAAAAGCAGAGAAGTCAGAAGACCCGTGTGAACTGCCAGTGGGATAACCTGTGCAAAACGGAGATGTGCCTTTGAGGAACTCTTCACTGAGGACCCTCTTCCGTTTAAGTGCTGTGACAGGTTGGTAGTGGGCTCCAGTCTCCTCCCCTGCTAAATAGGGGTTCTAATCAGACCAAGCTCCCCTGCTGGCCAGGGGGAGTAAATAAAATTGGATAAGGGCAGTGGGGCGTCCCAGGTGGAGCTAGTGTTAAAGAACCTGCCCGCCAAAGCAGGAGACATAAGAGACGTGGGTTTGATCTCCGGGTTGGGAAGATCCCCTGGAGAAGGAAATGGCAACCTACTCCAGTATTCTTGCCTGGAGAATCCCATGGACAGATGAGTTGGACTGAAGCGACTTAGCATATGCATGTATATATAAAACCATCTCTGATTGATGGATGTGTAAATAAGTGATTCATGGCTGAGAAGCTTGTCGAATGTCATAGACCAAGTAGTCTGACCTCTCTTCAAAGCTGACTCACAGGGCAGAGTGCTTGGCGTTCTGTAGACACTCAATTATGTCTGTTACTATTGGAGAGTATAAGAAAAAAACCCCAAATTATCCCCTTGTTATGACAGTAAACAGCATGTATTTAAAGCTGTTGGGAGCCCTTGGGTTCTGATTTTTAACATCTAATTTACCTGCCCTATTTGAACCAATTCACATGAACATTTGTTCTATAATGAGCACGTGCTTCTGGTTACATAAATCTGAAGGCTGCTGACTGTGAGCAGTCTTTAAAATGTAATGAGCTGAGAGGTTTGCTTTGAGTCTTGGGACAGGATGGTTTTGGTTTAATCATTCATTGAGTTTAGTGTTTTAGGAGAACCTGTTTACTGCATCCATTCAATAATCCAACTGAAGCCTGGATTCCAAGCAACCAGGGATATGATTTCAGTCTCTGAAAAAGATATCAACTTCAATAAAACAAGGTTTGAACAGAAAGTCCCTGGGAACTCTGTATCCACATTCCATCAGGATGACATAATAGAGGTTGGATCCAGACAAACCTCTCTCTTTGGGTCCTGTGACCACTTACTTCATGGAGATGGGACATAACATAGCAGAAATGAGGTGAGGTGGCTCACGAGAACCCCAAATCACAGTGGGTTTTTCTGTGGCCGAATATACTTAGCCATTGGTGAGTTTCTCAGCTACAAAGAGGATCTCTGTAAAAAATGCAGGGGAAGAACAGTTTTGGTTAATTGAGGTCAAATGTTGTATTAAAAGAAGAGCACATTAGAGTTTAGCATCCCATAGAGAAAAATATCTATGTGGATAAAAGCAACCTAATATTTAGTCTTGTCTGTTTCATTGATCAGTTAAAATTGGAGCCATAAAATCAAGAGAGAGGAAAGGTTTTGGGGAACCCTTGGGTGCATTCTACTCCATTAAAGCTAAAGTACATATGGGTCATGGCCTCACTGTCCCCAAGCTGAGTGTAGCAGTCATACTGTTCCTGCATATAATTAGATGCAGATTATGGGATCTATGTTGAGTTGCTCAGTTTTTCTGTTCAGTTCAGTTGCTCAGTCGTGCCCGACTCTTTGCGACCCCATGAATCGCAGCAAGCCAGGCCTCCCTGTCCATCACCAACTCCCGGAGTTCACTCAAACTCACGTCCGTCGAGTCGGTGATGCCATCCAGCCATCTCATCCTCTGTCATCCCCTTCTCCTCCTGCCCCCAATCCCTCCCAGCATCAGAGTCTTTTCCAATGAGTCAACTCTTCGCATGAGGTGGCCAAAGTACTGGAGTTTCAGCTTTAGTATCATTCCTTCCAAAGAAATCCCAGGGCTGATCTCCTTCAGAATGGACTGGTTGGATCTCCTTGCAGTCCAAGGGACTCTCAAGAGTCTTTTCCAACACCACAGTTCAAAAGCATCAATTCTTCCGTGCTCAGCTTTCTTCACAGTCTAACTCTCACATCCATACATGACCACTGGAAAAACCATAGCCTTGACTAGATGGACCTTTGTTGGCAAAGTAATGTCTCTGCTTTTCAATATGCTATCTAGGTTGGTCATAACTTCTTTTCCAAGGAGTAAGCGTCTTTTAATTTCATGGCTGCAATCACCATCTGCAGTGATTTTGGAGCTCACATTGTTTTTTCATCTGTAAAATGGGATAGTAATGGTATCTACTTCAAAGGGCTCTGTGTGCAGATTGAGTTTTAAATATTAATTAAATATTCAAATTTAAATAAAATAAATAAATCTCTTGGAATGGACTCAGACACATTGTAGACACTAAGGGTTTGTGATTCTTCTTCTCATCTGTATTACAGAGGCAAGAACAGAGTACTAGGAGTGTGTGAGGTCTTGGGAGTCTGATGGAAACCAGCCCTGCCACACACTGCTTCCTCAACCTTGCGCCAGCACACAGAGTCTCTGAGCCTTTATTTTCCTCATCTGTAAAATGGGGATGTCAATTCCTAGCACAAGTAGTGTTATGAGGAAAAGGACACGATTAAATTAGACAATACATAGCAAGCAAGGTGTGTAGCACATAACTAATGCTCTCAATAAATATTTGTTAAAAGAAGTAAAAAGGATGAAAATGGGATGCCTCAACCTTCAAGTACTTTTAAAAATTGAGCATCTACTATGTCCTACACAGTCGGTATTTTAAATATTCCTTGCAATTCTGAATGCATCATGCCTTCTTCAAAGATGATACATTGGAATGTGAACCCCAAGGTGCTACACTGTCTTCTCTTCTTGACTTAACCTCTGATCATAAATTATGAATCTCCAAAATCATACATCTGATTTTTCTTCCTTTCAGTGGCCTATGTGGCTTCTCTCTGGTTTTCTAAATTTTCTCTAATTGTTAATAGCAGTAGAATCTAGCCTTGGATCCAGTACTAGAAAGAGAATGGTTATATCTGAGCCAGTGTTAGAAGCCCCTGGGGTTTCTAGGAGCTGCTCTGCTACTGAGCCCTCTCAGACCTTCTCTTGCTTTGAAGCACACAGTAGCCAGAATTTACACAGCCAGTGAAAATGTTGTATGTAAATCAATTTGTAGGCCTTGGGAAAGTATATTGAGAACAATAGACCTTACTGTTTTAAAAAGAAATATCTATTTTGTTCAATTTTATTTGATGAGTTAATGCTCAGTTTAAGTTTGTGTGAATCAGCTTTTTCTTGTGTTAGTTTCTGTGGCAGCTCATGGTGAATTTTTATGAGTGTGGTGATCCCATTTCCTTCCAGCCCTTACCCCAACCCTCACACTGTTGACTCTGGCCCCAGGCAAGCCCCTTGGCTTCTCTTATCCTGCACAGGTCACTGGAGTAAAAGACACTCAGACAAGATCATGAATGTGAACGCATTTTGAAATTCATGAGGTTATATGCTGATCATTATGATACCATCTGGATGGGTGTAGTTTATGATTTTCCCCTGGGATTCTATTCTTTACTTCTGTCTATTAAGCCCTATTACAGTAGCTTCTGATGACATCTTCATAACTATCTTCATAACTTAATAACTATTGATACATTAATGTAAGCTTCTGGGAATGGACCTTGTCTAATTATCCTTTATTTCCAGCAACATTGGCACAGGCTGGGGAGAGAGAAGTTTCTTAACAATTTCTTGCTGATACAGAGACTTTTAGGCAATCGTGGTGGGATGAAGATAGATTGCAAACACCACCCCCCGCGCCACCCCCCACTTAATGACCAGCCAAAAGGAATAAAAAAATGTAAAGGTCAAGAAGAATTCAGCAGCAGCAAAGTAATCAGACTCCAAAAGGTGTAAAATGTGGTGTTTTTATGCCTTGATGGGCTTCCCTGGTAAAGGCAGTAAAGAATCTGCCTGCAGTGTGGGAGACCCGGGTTCAATCCCTGGATTGGGAAGATCCCCTGGAAAAAGGAATGGCTACCCTCTCTAGGATCCTTGCCTGGAGAATTCCATGGACAGAAGAGCCTGTGGGCTACAGTCCATGGAGTGGCAAAGAGTTGGGCGTGACTGACTAACACATACACATACACACACACACACACACACACACACATATCCTTTGATAGGTAGGTTTCAGGAAGGAAACAGAAGATTCTTGACACATCTTGGGATAACTCTTTCCACCCTCTGCAGGTCCCCAGAGTGTTATAGAGAAAGAAGGGGAATGTAGGAAATTGTATAACTTCCCATTAGTACTGCTAAGCTCCAAGAGAGCAGAGTTAGAGGGCCTTGAATAAGATTAATCCCACCCCATGGGAGATGCTAGGAGGCTGCTCTCTGCCCATAGCTCTGTGTTGTGGAATGGAGGAGTTTTCTGGAAGAGATCCCATGACACCCACAAAGGTAGCAGCCACATGCTTGGCACCTGTGTGTTATGAGAATCCCAAGCTGAAAAACACAAAACTGGGTCCTGCCCACTGAAATTTTTGGGGGTGCACATCAGTAGCAAAGGCAGAACTGCTATGGGGGGACTCTTCCGTTCAGTGTTCAACATAGATTCTTCTGGAATTTGTCGAGTCTTGCTTTGTGGCTTAGTAGATGATACATTTTTGAAACTATTCCGTATGTCCAGGAGAATAAGTACATTTTGCATAGTCTTCTCCTGTTTCGGCTTAGCCAAGCAGTTTTCCAGTTTGGACACTACCTATCCTGATGTCTACTTTACTTTCTCCAAATCTCAGAGGTGCGCACTGGTAAATGTGTATTGAGTTTCAAGCAAACGTTTCTGTTTATTTTCTACTAGAATTCTTCTCTATGATTTTTTAACTTCAGCATAGTGACTCTTGTAAGCAGATTCGAATGATTGACACCAGAAAGCAGTTTTAGGTCATGTTGCGTATTTGGGTGTCTCCATGGCCAATTGAAGGTTTCTGAAACTTGCCAGCCGACTGACCTGCTTCTTCTCTATTAGATCTCTTTTTATCGTGATTCTTGTTGTTATTATCAGACTGGACAGCTCTCTTGTGAAGGAGGATTTTGAAAGATGAGAACTGTTTGTTCTCATTTTTTTCCCCCTTGTCAAAAGGCCAAGTGCAAACCACCCCTGTCTGTTTGTGATCCCCAAGAGTTGGCATCTAAGAACAAATGATTCCTGGGGAAGACAATACTTGGGTTCAGGATCAGGCCTGTTGGACCAGTTATCTCTTTCAAGGAAGGAATTCTCCCTCCAGGTTCACATTCAATGTCTCTCGATTTGGTCTCAGTAGAAAAATTCTTTCTTGGTCCAAATTGCCTGGCCTTCTGGGGTGTGACGTAGGACTTAAATATGATCACAGGGAGTCATCTGACATCTGTTGGGTGTTTCCTTTGCTTTAAACATGTTCCATAGATCATTAAATCCTCATGACAACTGGCAAAAGTGTCTCAGAGAGATGAAGAAACATTCCCTGGTCACATGGTTAGCAGCAACACTGAAAATCAAACCCAAGCCTGTCATCTGCTCACCCTGCCCTATGCTCTGCCATGCTTTCAGCTGAGGTCAACACTCTTTGTGAGATTATTGGAAAGTTGATGATGATGATGTTCGTAGGGCGGAAAGCATGGGATTCTGTGAATGAATTGATTTGATGAGCACAAATGAGCGCTTCATCTAGAGGACCAGTGAAAGGAATGCCCCACCTGGCAGGTGGGACTCTTCAAGAAGGAGATCTTGGAAGAAATATTAGAGGCTAGAGTGGCTTTGCACACCAGATCTCAGAGTTTCAAAGTCTAAAATGAGTTGTCTACAGGAAAAAGTTCCTTTTAATTAGTGGAGTGCACAGAGTCCTTCCCAATCTTTTTGTCTTTGATCCCAACCTCTTTACCTACTCACTCTCCAACCCTGGCCCACATGGGACACTCTGCTGCTCACCACTTCACCATGCTCTTCCCTCTCTCCATCCCTTTGCTCATGCTGTTTCCTTCTCCCAGAACAATCCCACCCATTCCAAACCCCCAGACTTTGAAAAAGACTACTTTCCTTCTAGTCCAAGCTTAGAGGTCTCATGCAAAGCCTTCTCTTGGCACAGTCCCTCTGATACAGATTTCCAAGGGTAGAAATGATATTTTGTTTATTTCTCGAGCTCTAGGGCTTTGCACTGTGTGTAATGCACTTCAGAGCCTGTAACAAGTGTTTGCTGTGAGTATGACTGAATGAATTCACGACACAGCAGGAAAGGCAGTGCAGGGTGGTGGAACCAGAGCCAAACCAGGGATTCCAGACTTGAGCCCTGGTCCTCACGTGGCTACTTCTTGGCTCTATGACCTCAGGCAAATCACTGACTGTCAAGACTTAGATTCCTGTAAAATAGGGATGTGCTAAATCTTGCTCACCAGGTTTATGGGGTATGGAAAAGATATGAAGAGTGAACTGTAAACTGTGATGCAGAATTGGCAGTGGTTTGAGAAGTAAAATCCAAAATACCAATATGAGCTATAGACTGATAAATTACACTACATTAAAATTAAGAAGTTCTGATCCTTAAAAGACACCATAGAGGAAGTGAAAAGACAAGCCAGGAGATGATACATGTAGCATCAATAACTGACAAAATCCTAGTCTTAGGAGCTCCTGAGATCAATATGGAAAATCCACACAATAAATACGGGTAATAAATATGTAGTGAGGGAGATGAAACTAGAACCTCTTATATAGAGTGGAGTAAGTCTGAAAGAGAAAAGCAAGTATCATATATTAACACATATATATGGAATCTAGAAAAATGGTACTGATGAACCTAATAGATAATGGGCCTGTGGACAGAAGGGGAAGATAAGGGTGGGACAAACTGAGAGAGTAGCATTGACATATATACAATACCATATGTGAAATAGATAGTTAGCAGGAAGTTGCCAAATAACCCAGGTAGCCCAGCCTGGTGCTCTGTGATGACCTAAAGGGTTTGGATGGGGGTAGGGGAGGGAGGCTCGGGAGGGAAGGGTTATACGTATAATTAAGACTGATTCACCTTGTTGTATGGCAGAGACCAACACAAAATTGTAAAGCAATTAAAAAATGGAAAAAAATAAGGGAAATTCAAGAAAAGAAGACTATTATAATCATTTTGAAAAGCAATTGGTGATATTTTATAAATTTGAAGTTCACTTACATTCAGTTCAGTTCACTTCAGTTGCTCAGTCGTGTCTGACTCTTTGCGACCCCATGAATCGCAGCAAGCCAGGCCTCCCTGTCCATCACCAACTCCCGGAGTTCACTCAGACTCACATCCATTGAGTCAGTGATGCCATCCAGCCATCTCATCCTCTGTCATCCCCTTCTCCTCCGGCCCCCAAATCCCTCCCAGCATCAGTGTCTTTTCCAATGAGTCAACTCTTCACATGAGGTGGCCAAAGTATTGGAGTTTCAGCTTTCGCATCAGCCCTTCCAATGAACACCCAGGACTTATCTCCTTTAGAATGGACTGGTTGGATCCCCTTGCAGTCCAAGGGACTCTCAAGAGTCTTTTCCAACACCACAGTTCAAAAGCATCAATTCTTCGGCACTCAGCTTTCTTCACAGTCCAACTCTCACATCCATACACGACCACTGGAAAAACCATAGCCTTGACTAGATGGACCTTTGTTGGCAAAGTAATGTCTCTGCTTTTCAATATGCTATCTAGGTTGGTCATAACTTTCCTTCCAAGGAGTAAGCGCCTGTTAATTTCATGGCTGCAACCACCATCTGCAGTGATTTTGGAACCCCCCAAAATAAAGTCTGCCACTGTTTCCACTGTTTCCCCATCTATTTCCCATGCAGTGATGGGACCAGATGCCATGATCTTAGTTTTCTGAATGTTGAGCTTTAAGCCAACTTTTTCACTCTCCTCTTTCACTTTCATCAAGAGGCTTTTTAGTTCCTCTTTACTTTCTGCCATAAAGGTTAGAAAATTAGAGATACCAAGGGAAAATTTCATGCAAAGATGGGCACAATAAAGGACAGAAATGGTATGGACCTAACAGAAGCAGAAGATATTAAGAAGAGGTGGCAAGAATATACAGAAGAACTGTAAAAAAAAGATATTCATGACCCAGATAATCATGATGGTGTGATCACGCACCTAGAGCCAGACGTCCTGGAATGCGAAGTCAAGTGGGCCTTAGACAGCATCATGACAAACAAAGCTAGTGGAGGTGATGGAATTCCAGTTGACTATTTCACATCCTGAAAGATGATGCTGTGAAAGTGCTGCACTCAATATGCCAGCAAATTTGGAAAACTCAGCAGTGGCCACAGGACTGGAAAAGGTCAGTTTTCATTCCAGTCCCAAAGAAAGTCAGTGTCAAAGAATGCTCACATACATTAGCACCCCAAAATTATCTCCAAAGCATATATATATGAGAAAGTCTTACACATGTGTACAAAGTCTATGTATCAGAATATTCATAGAACTACACTTTTTAATAAAAAATCAAGTAACCCATGAGTATATTGACAGGAGACTGAGTTGATAGACTGTAATATAGTCATAAAAGAGAATATTACATAACAGTGAACATGAATGAACTTTAATGAGAATCTGGACAAATAATAATATCATAAATGTGAATAGAAAAAATAAATCTGACGCAGAGTATGATAATAACTTGGAGTTAAAAATTATGAAAACTAAGTGATACATTGTTAATGAATACAGATAGATGCCATATAGTAGGGAAAACAAAATTCAGGATGTTGGTTTCCTCTGGTGGGAGAGGGGAGATAGGAAAAATGATATATGGGAGGAAAACATGATAAATGCTACTTAATTGTATATTTTCTATTTCTTGGCTTAGGTGGAAGGGTCATGGAAGTTCTTTACGTTTTTAAACAAATAAATAAACACGAAAGATACAAGGTCATGCAAGCCCTAGGGATCTCAATCAGCGCACCGTTGCCAATTAATTCAGTGCAGTGTATGTTTTCTTGACCACACATTCATTAAAAAAATTTTTATGCACATTTTAATTTATTTTTATTGTTTTTAAACTTTTTTTTAATGTTTGAGGATAGCCGATTAACAATGTTGTGATAGTTCCAGGTAGACAGCAAAGGGACTCAGCCGTACATACATGTATCCCAGTCTCATCGAGGCTGCCCCATAGCACTGAGTACAGCTCCCTGTGATATACAGTAGGTCCTTGTTGGTTAAGAAGGACCTACTGTATAGCACTTGACCACATGTTCATTTTGTTTAAAATATAGCAGTGGACCACACCTTCGTTTTGTTTTCATTCTGTGTGTGTGCATACATGGGTATGTCCCTGGTGTTAGAAAGGGAAAGGGGGAGTGACCCTAGGTCAGTTTGTCATTGGCCACAAATGTGGGAGACTGGTCACTCCAAACAACAACTGGTCTTGGGAAAGTCACTTCCTTACTGTGCCTCCATTTACCTGTCTCTGAAAAGGGGAGTGGACACAGAGGCTTGGAACTCTTGAGTCTCTACAGCTTCTCCTTAATTCCCTTGCCACTCTGCAGGCGTCTTTCTCAGACGTCTCTTCCTGGGTTTGCCTCTCCATCCCTGCCTCCGGGCACAGGCTTGGGTGCAGCAGCCTCGTGCAGAATCCTAGCTGCAAATCCAACTTGGCATCTTTTTTATTTTTTTCTTCCTTGACCATCCAACCACATTTGTTAATCACACAATTTAGTGCCCTGTAAGCATGGCCACTGCTTCATTTCCCCACAAATTCCTGAAAATAGCAGCCAGGGAAGATTTGTTTCTAGTCATGAACCAAATATGAAGGTCGCATGATTTTGTGATTTTTTTTCTTACCGAAGAAATATGGGAGGCTTAAGCAGGCCAACCTTCCAATTAATCCTACGAACAGCTGCCTTCGAGGTGGGTGAGCCTGAATATTATTCACTTTCCTAGTCATTTATCAAGGAAGAGAAACCGTCTGCTGGCCTCCGATAGCTTTAATTCATTGGAGGCTAAAATATAGCACAGCGAGAAGGTCCTCGAATCACAGGCGTGATGCAGATTGTTACCTGTGCTCACCTTTGTTCTCCAGTGGAAAGGACTTGACTGATTGGATTGTCAATGTGGGTGCACTGACCCATACAGTCAAACACACACACACACACACACACACACATACACACACACACATACACACACACACACACACACAGTGCAGGAGTTGGCATTTTCCTGCTGGTCATGGAGCTTTGGGGTACTCAGGACCCACCCAACAACTCAGTGGCCCAGCCCAGTTGCCCTTGTCATCTCTTCCATTTGTCCTTGGTCACACCTGCGTCACTTGCCTAATTCTTAGTTCCATGGAGCTGTAGGCTTTTCTAGTCAAAAACATACTTGGTTGGTGGCTTACCTTAGAACAGGAGAAGGAGGGCAGACTCAAAGTGGGAAGAACCTGCAGTATCAAGAGAAAACCAGCAAAATGGCCATAGTTACTAATGGATTTGGAGTCAAGAAGGGGTCGGTGTGGAGACTGGAGGGGCAGAGACGGTCAGGTCCTGTTTCCAGTGCTTGACACCTGTAGCTTCAGTCTGCCTGATAACACAGAGGGGGCACTATTAACCCTGTGTTATCAGGTGGCCCTTGCAGTATGGTTGCTGTGGGTACTGCCTAGTAGGAACTTGGTTCCAAGTGGCACTCTGTACATGTCTGCTGAAGAGATGGGTGGGTAGGTGGCTGAAAGGAGGTAACCTTGCTGATCTGCATACTAGTTTAAAATTGTATCTCTGTTGCAACATGGTGTTTTCAAGACCCTGGAGCACTTTGCTGCCCTGTCTGAGTGGAAAAGAGATTTCTCTGGGTCCAGGTTCCCAAAATTCTACCAGGCCCTGCTTGATCAGAGTGGACCCAGAGAAGTCCTTTACCTCAGTAGGAAATAGATTCCATAGAGAATGGAATGGCGAAGGTGATGAACTTAGATGGTGACATATTAATATTAAGGGAGCTCAAGTGAAAGTGTAGTGAAGTTGCTTAGTCGTGTCTGACTCTTTGCGATCCCGTGGACTGTAGCCTACAGGCTCCTCTGTCCATGGGATTCTCCAGGCAAGAAACTGGAGTAGGTTGCCATTTCCTTCTCTAGGGGATCTTCCTGACCCAGGGATCGAACCCAGGTCTCCCACCTTGCAGGCAGATGCTTTACCCTTTGAGCCACCAGGGAAGCCCTAGGGTGCTCAAAATTGAGCAAAAAAAAAGGAGAAATAATGCTTCAAAACGCTGGGCAGACCTAAGGGAATGGTCAGGGCGCCACTTAAGAGAGCTATAATGAGGCTGATTCACGGATTCTCTCCCTGGAAGGCGACTTTGAAATTTTTGTGCCAGTTCTCAGAGAGGGAAATAGAGAGAGGTCTTGTGAGCCTGGAACAGACACATTTAGGGTCACTTTTCTGACGGCATGGTGTCACTGGCTTCAGGACAGGCATGGTGTCCTAAGTAGACTGTTTCTGTTCTAGGCCCTCTTCCTCGGTAATTCTAGCCCAGGCCCTCAATTCTTACACACCTCATGAGGGCTTCCAGACCTCTGGTTTCACCCCAGATCTTTCTCTTGGGCTTTTGACTCACACATCCAACTGTCTCTGAGTCTTTGCCTCAAACGTCATGTCTGAATTGAATTCCCCATCTTCCTCTGAATCTGAGTCTTCTCTAATCCCTGGAACTGTTACCAATTTCCACTTACTTAGGCTAGAATTCCGATATCATCTTGTATTAGTCAGGGCTCCCCAGAGAAACAGAACCAATTGGATGTGTATATATAAAAAGATTTATTATACAAAGTTAGCTCATGCTATTATAGATGAAGAGGTCCCAAGATCTTCAGGATCAGTCAGTTGGCAGGCTTGAACCCCAGGAAAAGCCAATATTTCACTTTGAGTACAAAGGCAGGAAAAGGCCAAAATTCTAATTTGAAAGTGATCAGGCAGGTAGAATTCTGTCTTACTCAGGAGGGTCAGCCATTTTGTGCTATTCAGACCTTCAGCTGATTGGGTGAAGCCCACTCAGATTAAGGAGGGCAATCTGCTTAGTCAGCCTATGAACTAAAGTATTAATCTTATTCCAGACATCCTCTCAGAAACACCTAGAACAATGTTTGGCCATATATCTGAGCGTCCTGTGGCCCATCAAGTTGACACGTCAAGTTAGCCATCCATCTTTCCAACCACGTGTTTTCATTATCCAGTTTAATCCATCTATTCCCTTTTTATAATATCTGCCCCATCTGTCCTTTCTTCCATTCCTGTGGAGATTGTCACAAGGTCACAACGCACGTGCCCACAGGGACTTTCTGCCCCTCCAGCCTCAGTGTCCAACCTTGTCACTCCCCCAGTGTGAGGCCTAAAACAGCATGAGGCCACACCCTCAACTTTCATGCTCATGGTGCCCTGTCCTTCTCTTTCCTACGAAATAACCGCCAAGATCCCTGCAGGGCATTCACAACTCTTTTACATTCCAGTCCCAAAGACTGACTCATTGGAAAAGACTCTGATGCTGGGAGAGATTGGGGGCAGGAGCAGAAGGGGACGACCCAGGATGAGATGGCTGGATGGCATCAGGGACTCGATGGAAGTGAGTATGAGTGAACTCTGGGAGTTGGTGATGGACAGGGAGGCCTGGTGTGCTGTGATTCATGGGGTCACAAAGAGTCGGACATGACTGAGCGACTGAACTGAACTGAACTGAACTGAACAACTTATTTAAGCCTAACTTCCCATTGCATTCCCATAGGTGCTCAGAGGAAACTCAAGAGACTTCTCATTTTTATACACTCTTCTCCTCCTGTTTCTTCATGGAATTTCCATGTTTTTGAGAATACTCATTGCTCATTTTGTTCCTTCAAAAGCTGATATGCAACCAGCCAGTCCTTTCTGCTTTCAGAGTCAAAAAGGCCACTCACAACCTTTGAATTTTCACCCACTAGCCTCCTACCATAGACCCTGGCATGTGGTTGCAGTCTTTTGCAATTGTGCCTGTATCCCTCACACCAGAAGACACAATTGGTATATGGGGCTCTGCATCTCTGTGCAGTTTAATGCAAGTTCTCCCAGCAAAGAATGGGATTTGAGTCAGAAAGACCTGAGTTCAAATCTCACTGTATGAATTTCTAGCTGTGTGGTGTGGAGAGAACTATTCAATTTCTCTGAACAACAGTTCCTTTATCTGTACAGTGATGCTTCCAAGCTTTCTTCCAGGATTGTGACTATTAAAGAAGGCATGTGCAAAAGTGCTTAAACAATACTGGCATCTAGTACACATTCAAAACTTTTACTTGATCAAAAGAAAAGTGAAATCATAACCTTTCTCTTTTGATACTTCATGTAGTCATCACATATTGAATATTCATTTTTCATGTATGATTCCCCTCCCCCTCCATTTTAGTTTGGTTTTCCTCAATGTACTTTTTGACATCATTTTTTGGATGATGTGAATTATTGTTAAATGTTAGTTACTGCTCTCTCTCTCTTTTAATGACTGATTCCCTGGCTTGAATTTTCACTCGAACGTATGTAAGGACCAGTGTTACACTTTCAAGCCATGGAAGTATGCAACATGTGGTAGCCAATTCCCAATTCGCCAGTGTTCCACTGTGGATGGGTGTGGTTTCCGTAAAACAAGAGGGGTGCTGCTTTCTGGACTCTGAAGGGACAAATACGAATCTACATCTCAGTTCTTCCAGGAGAAGCGAAGTGTTGAAATTATATTCAGCTGCAAGAGTTTTCAGCATCACATTCAGAAAGACAGAGCAGAAGTTGCTAGAGGCTATTTTCAGAGAACTTCTAATAAGTACAGAACCAAAATACAGACACGGTTGTTAACACCCTGGGAAATGCCAAATCCAAGCTGGATCTCAGCCAGCAGAGAAATGGAAAGTCCTAGATAGCTTATCTCGGAGCAAATCTGTATATGCAGAAGGTGTGAGATGCAATTATACAGGAGAATGAGCGCGCTCCTTCTCCGCTCTGCACCCGCTCCTTGGAACCGCCATGATCGAAGTGCATTTGGCATTTTCTAAATCTGTTTTCCTCGAGCAGCTCAGTTGCCCTGGCCTCTGTTTTTCCCTATGCTTCCGGCTTTCTTCTTTTATACTCTACCCGTTCTTCCTCTTCCAGCTCATTCGTGCCCATCTATACCCCTAAGCTAACAACTTCTCAGTATGTATTAAATATTTCTAGCCTTATAATTTTTTTTTCTAAACTTCAGATTCCCTCACCTTGAAGTTCCCCACAGACTGCTAACCTTACCATATCTTTCTCTACCTTTGTCCCTCAGCATTTGAGCTCAAGTTCTCTGTCTGCCAGCTTGGAGCTTTTCCTCTTTAAAACGATGTCTAACAAGTAGGGAATTATTGCTGCTGCTGCTGCTTAGTCGCTAAGTCATGTCCGACTCTTTGCAACTCCGGGGACTGTAGCCCGCCAGGCTCCTCTGTCCATAGCGTTTTCCAGGCAAGAATCCTGGAGTGGGTTGCCATCTCCTCCTCCAGGGAATTTTCCTGACCCGGGGATCAAACCTGTGTCTCCTGCATAGGCAGGTGGATTCTTTATCACTGAGCCACCAGGGAAGCCCCATGGCATTGAGTTGAGATTAAATCATCCATTTAGAAAGTATTTTTTAGAAAGGTAACAGAAAGGCTGTGACGTTGATTAAGAATTTGAATTCTAGGAGACTTGGGTTCAAACCTAAGCTCTGCTGCTCTGTGGCAGCATGGTATCAACTGAAAAAAAAATCACAACCTAAAAGTTGAGTTACTTTTTATTGAGTAGATTTTCTGAGGACTTAAGCCCAGAAGACAACTTCTCAGATAGCTCTGGGGAAGGACTCTGAAGAGGTAAGGAAGGATAAACAAGATAGACAGGAGTTTTTGCAATAAAAACTGGGGAGTCAGAACATCAAAAGATTACAATGCTGTGCATAAAGGAAAATCAGGCATCTCAAGTTAAGGAATTCAGTGCCTTTCTATGTATGGGAAAATGCGAGAGTTTGGATTCATCGAAATCATTCTTTTGATATGCACCTTGGTTATCTAGAAGGCTAATAACCAGCTTTTTCCCATCCTGAATCCCCTCAGAGTGCACAGTTGGGGGTGGCTGTGGTGGCTAATGGCTTGCTGGCCGCAACATCCTTTGTTTGCTGATACAGCAGGCATCATTTTTCATCCTCCAGGATTTCCATCTGTAGGAAGTGGAGCTAGATAACAGCTGATAATAATAGTCAGTCATTATGTTGTGATGAGCATGGTCTGGGCTCTGTTTTAAGTGCCTTCAATATATGAACTCACTGGATTGTCATAACCACTCTGGGAGGGATGGCACCATCACTATTCACGTTTGTTGAGAGTAGGGAACAAAGTCACTGAGTCTAAGAAAGTGAAGGAGTGGGGAATCCAGGAGATTCCACAAAGGGCGCTCCTAGCCCAGTGCCTGCCAGGGTACATGAGTGTTTCTCACCCTTTTAATTTGAGAAAAGTGACAGGAGAGATGAGGGACACACTCGAAGTCCTCCAGCCTCAGAGGTCAGTTCAGTCCGGAAGGACGTCTTCCCTTTTTTTTTTTTCTCTCCTGCTCACTTTTCTGGCATAGGTTTTTGTTTACCCAAAGTAATGTTTAGTCATAGGACTTCCTGGGTGGTGCAAGTGGTAAAGAATCTGCCTGCCAATGCAAGAGACACAGGTTTGATCCCTGGGTTGGGCATATCCCCCGGAGGAGGAAATGGCAACCCACTCCAGTATTCTTGGCTGGAGAATCCCATGGACTGAGGAGCCTGGTGGGCTACAGGGATTGCAGAGTTTGACATGACCGAGAATACACACACACACAATATTTAGTCATAACAAATATGAGCAAACAGAAAGAGAGTATTCCAAGGATTGCCATTCAATAGGTGCATTGAATTTCTATCAGTGTTTACTTTTTTCCCTCTTGGGAACTGGTCATTCAGCTTTCAGAAAGACAAGGGCCTTACAGTTTTCTGTAAGAAAACAGTAATTATGAGCATGTCCAGGCTTTGACTTCTAAGTGGCAACTGTGGTCTTTACGTTGCAGATGCTACTACTTTATTCTACACAGGTTGGAGGGAAAGCTGGTCCAGATAATGCCTGTCATCAGTTGAGGATGACAGATGGTGGACTGGAAATCTCACCCATAGGATTGAATTCTATTAAGTTTTATTTGGAAAATTGATATTAATGTCTTATTCTGTTCTGGGCCTATTTATATTCATCTGAAGAAGTAAAAATTCAAATAAGGAACCTTCGTTCCTGCCACAGTAACAGAAAAAAACATCAGTTTTACAGTAATCATGTTCACATTTTATAGTGTATTAAGATTTTTCAATCAATCAGGGATTCCCCTGTGGCTCAGCTGGTAAAGAGTCTGCTTGTAATGAGGGAGACCTGGATTCAATCCCTGGGTTGGGAAGATCCCCTGGGAAAGGGAAAGGCTCCCCACTCCAGTAATCTGGCCTGGAAAATTCCATGGACTGTATAATCCATGGGGTTGCAGAGAGTCGGATACGACCGGACGACTTTCAATCAATCAAGATTTTTCAAGTGTTTGAGCTTCACACTTATGAAAAGAGATGTTGCCATTTTAGAGAAAAGTAGAGAGATGCTCAGGATGGCCGAGTGACTTGGCTATGGGCTTGCTGTTAGGAAACAGCAGGGGACAGAGTGATCCGGCTGTATGGTGCCTAGTTCATTGGTTCCCTTTCATCTCCCCATGACAAACTACTCTGGATTCCTGCTTTCAAACATCCCTCCTGGATGAGGGAGTGTTTTATCTATAACTCTTTATATACAAAGGGAAGAAAAGATGTTTTTTTGCTTTTTTCTTTAAGTCATTCTCTGAGTTTTTGCTCTGTATCCATTTCTAATTTTCTCCTCCCATCCGTTTCTCACTCACTTTCTCTTCTTATCTTTTATGCCTCCTTTTTTGCATTGTTATTATCATGTTTCAAAAGCACAAAATGTTAAAATCTAGCACAGGAGTTGGAAGACTATGGCTCAATTGTCTGATTTTTAAAATAAAGTTAAAAACTAACTTTAATGAGATATAATTTAAATACTATAAAATTCACCCATGTAAAATGTAAAATTCAGTGGGTTTTAGTATATTTATAGAGTCTTTAAAAATATCTATTTATTTTATTTCTTTGGCTGTGTTGGGTCTTTGTTGTAGCATGACAGCTCTTTAGTTGTGGTGTGCGGGTTCCAGCGTGCACGATATTCATAGAATTTCACAACCATGACCATTATCTAATTTTAGAACAATCTTATCATCCCTAAAGAAACCCCATACTCATTAGCAGTCATTCTCTGCTACCCCAATGTCCTTCCTGCCTCTGGTCCTGGACCTAAGCAACTACTAATTTACTTTTTTTCTTCATGGATTTGCCTATTCTGTATATTTCAAGCAAATGGAATCATACAATATGTATTCTTTTGTGACTGGCTTCTTTTATGAAGCACGATGTTTTCAAGGTTCATCCATGTTGAAACATGAATTAGTATTTCATTCTTTTTTTTTTTTTTTTACTGCTGAGTAATATTCCATTGTTGAAATGTTTCATTGAAATGTTCAGCTGATGTACTTTTGGCTTGTTTTCATCTTTCGGCTATTGGGATAATGTTGCTATGAGGATGCTTGTACAATTTTATGCATGGACACGGTCTTTATTTCCCCTGAGGGTATATCTAAGAATGGAGTTGCTGGATCATATGGTGACTTTGTGTCTAATATTTTGAGGAACTGCCAGTCTAGTTTTCAGTTTAACAACCCCATCAACAATTATTGGAAGTTCAGTTTCTCCACATCCTTGCCCAAATGTATTACTTATTTATTTATTTTTGATGTGGACCATTTTTTAAAAAGTCTTTATTGAATTTGTCACAATATTGCTTCTGTTTTAAGTTTTGTTTTTTGGTCTGGAGGCATGGAGGATCTTAAATCCCTGACCAAGGATTGAACCTGCACTCCTGCATTGGAAGGCAGACTGGACTGCCAGGGAAGTCCCAAACATGTTACTTCTTATTTTGCTTTGCAATGCTTTTGTGGAGTAGTGTTTTGCCCATTTTATTTTATCCATTCTTGTGGGTGTTAAGTAGTATCTTCAGGATACATTTCTTATCAATGTGTGATTTGCAAATAATCTCTCCCATTTTGTGGGTTGTATGTTCACTTTTAAGATAGTGGTCTTTGAAACACGAGTTTTAAATTGTTATGAATGCCAATTTATCTGTTTTTTTTTCTTTTATCAGTTATATTTTTGGTGTCCCTTCTAAAAACACCATTGCCTTATCCAAGCATACAAAGATTTACTCTCATGTTTTCTTCTAGGATTTTGATGGTTTTAGCTATTATATTTAAGTCTATGATCCATTTTGAGTTGACTTTTTTTATAGGGGTGAGTTAGGGGTTCAACTTCACTTTTACATGTGGATACACAGATGTCCCAGTACTATTTGTTGAAAATAGTATTCTTTTCCCATTGAGTTGTTTTGGCATGTTTGTTGAGAATCACTTGACATAGTCATTCACCTCCATTTTAATAGCTGGTATTAATATTCTCATATAGTATTCTTATATTTTATTTCATTTAAGGCAATATCATTGATTGGCCCACTATTCCATACACAGAGCAAAGATAGTGTAAAAGTTGGAATGAGTTTATTTTTAAGCTTGGAGGAAGGAAAGCCTTTCTGAGTAGGATTGAAAATCCAGAAGCTGTAAAAGACAGATACATATGACACAGCGGAAATTTTGAATTTATCTCTGGCACATAAGACGTGACACAGAGTAAACCCAACAAATCTAGAGAACGTATCTGCAACACACATGACAAGTGAAAGGCTAGTTTCTAGAATCTTTAAAGAGCTCACGTAAATTAATAAGGTGAAATAATAGTGGACACAGTGTCAGACTTTATTTTTGGGGGCTCCAAAATCATGGCAGATGGTGATTGCAGCCATGAAATTAAAAGACGCTTACTCCTTGGAAGGAGGGTTATGACCAACCTAGATAGCATATTGAAAAGCAGAGACATTACTTTGCCAACAAAGGTCCATCTAGTCAAGGCTATGGTTTTTCCAGTGGTCATGTATGGATGTGAGAGTTGGACTGTGAAGAAAGCTGAGTGCTGAAGAATATGCTTTTGAACTGTGGTGTTGGAGAAGACTCTTGAGAGTCCCTTGGATGGTAAGGAGATCTAACCAGTCCATTCTAAAGGAGATCAGTCCTGGGTGTTCTTTGGAAGGAATGATGCAAAAGCTGAAACTCCAATACTTTGGCCACCTCATGCGAAGAGTTCACTCTTTGGAAAAAGACTCTGATGCTGGGAAGGATTGGTGGCAGGAAGAGAAGGGGATGACAGAGGATGAGATGGTTGCATGGCATCACCGACTTGATGGACGTGAGTTTGAGTGAACTCCGGGAGTTGGTGATGGACAGGGAGGCCTGGTGTGCTGCGATTCATAGGGTCGCAAAGAGTCGGACACGACTGAGTGACTGAACTGAACTGAATAGGGAAGCCAATAAAGAAAATCTACGAATTTTAAAGGAAAAGAAAAATAGACATGAAACATGTTAAAGAATGCTCAGTGCATCTCTTAGTAAAGGAAATTTAAAATAAACATCAGGAGATACCAAGTCACTTCATTAGAAAAGCAAACATGAAAACAGTGTTTCTTGCAAAGTGCTGAAAGGACTGGGGCGATGGGTAGGAGCAGGTTTTCTTACACATTGTGAAAGTTTAGGCTGTTGCTATGTTACAGATTGTAATCTGCCAATGTTCATGAAAATACAAATTGCTCATATTTTGATCTAACAATTCCATTGCAATGAATATACTTGCTAGAGTCAACAAAACAAAACACAAAAACAAACTTTGGTATTACTAGTCCCACTTTTTAAAAAGAATTTCCATTTGCATGGAATATTTTTTCCACCCCTTCAGTTTCAGTCTGTATGTTTCTGAAGTGGGTCTCTTGTTCAGTTCAGTTCAGTTGCTCAGTCGTGTCCGACTCTTTGTGACCCCATGAACCACAGCACACCAGGCCTCCCTGTCCATCACCAACTCCCGGAGTTCACCCAAACTTATGTCCATAGAGTTTTGGTGATGCCATCCAACCATCTCATCCTCTGTCGTACCCTTCTCATCCTGCCCTCAATCTTTCCCAGCAGCAGGGTCTTTCCAAATGAGTCAGCTCTTCACATCAGGTGGCCAAAGTATTGGAGTTTCAGCTTCAACATCAGTCCTTCCAGTGAACACTCAGGACTGATCTCCTTTAGGATGGACTGGTTGGATCTCCTTACCATCCAAGAGACTCTCAAGAGTCTTCTCCAACACCACAGTTCAAAAGCATATTCTTCGGTGCTCAGTTTTCTTTATAGTCCCACTCTCACATCCATACATGAGTACCGGAAAAACCATAGCCTTGACTAGACGGACCTTTGTTGGCAAAGTAATGTCTCTGCTTTTCAATATGCTGTCTAGGTTGGTCATAACTTTCATTCCAAGGAGTAAGCGTCTTTTAATTTCATGGCTGCAATCACCATCTGCAGTGATTTTGGAGCCCAGAAAAATAAAGTCAGGCACTGTTTCCATTTTTTCCCCATCTATTTCCCATGCAGTGATGGGACCAGATGCCATGATCTTAGTTTTCTGAATGTTGGGCTTTAAGCCAACTTTTTCATTCTCCTCTTTCACTTTCATCAAGAGGCTCTTTAGTTCTTCATCACTTTCTGCTATAAGGGTGGTGTCATCTGCATATCTGAGGTTATTGATATTTTTCCCGGCAATCTTGATTCCAGTTTGTGCTTCCTCCAGCCCAGTGTTTCTCATGATGTACTCTGCATATAAGTTAAATAAGCAGGGTGACAATATATAGCCTTGATGTACTCCTTTTCCTATTTAGAACCAGTTTGTTGTTCCATGTCCAGTTCTAACTGCTGCTTCCTGAGCTGCATATAGGTTTCTCAAGAGGCAGGTCAGGTGGTCTGGTATTCCCATCTCTCTCAGAATTTCCCACAGTTCATTGTGATCCACACAGTCAAAGGCTTTGGCCTTTGTAGTCAATAAAGCAGACATAGATGTTTTTCTGGAACTCTCTTGCTTTTTCCATGATTCAGCGGATGTTGGCAATTTGATCTCTGGTTCCTCTGCCTTTTCTAAAACCAACTTGAACATCAGGGAGTTCACGGTTCACGTATTGCTGAAGCCTGGCTTGGAGAATTTTGAGACTTACTTTACTAGCTTGTGAGATGATTGCAATTGTGAGGTAGTTTGAGCATTCTTTGACATTGCCTTTCTTTGGGATTGGAATGAAACCTCACCTTTTCCAGTCCTGAGGCCACTGCTGAGTTTTCCAAATTTGCTGGCATATTGAGTGCAGCACTTTCACAACATCATCTTTTAGGGTTTGAAATAGCTCAGCTGAAATTCCATCATTTCCACTAGCTTTGTCCATAGTGATGCTTCCTAAGGCCCAGTTGACTTCACATTCCAGGATGTCTGGCTCTAGGTGAGTGATCACACCATCGTGATTATCTTGGTCATGAAGATCTTTTTTTGTACAGTTCTTCTGTGTATTCTTGCCACCTCTTCTTTATATCTTCTGCTTCTATCAGGTCCATACCATTTCTGTCCTTTATCGAGCCCATCTTTGCAAGAAATGTTCCTTTGGTATCTCTAATTTTCTTGAAGAGATCGCTAGTCTTTCTCATTCTATTGTTTTCCTCTATTTCTTTGCATTGATTGCTGAAGTAGGCTTTCTTATCTCTCCTTGCTATTCTTTGCAACTCTGCATTCAACTGGCTGTATCTTTCCTTTTCTCCTTTGCTTTTTGCTTCTCTTCTTTTCACAGCTATTTGTAAGTCCTCCTCAGACAGGCATTTTGCTTTTTTGCTTTTCTTTTCCATGGGGATGGTCTTGATCCCTGTCTCCTGCACAATGTCACAAACCTCATTCCATAGTTCATCAGGTACTCTGTCTACCAAATCTAGTCCCTTAAATCTATTTCTCACTTCCATTGTATAATCATGAGGTATTTGATTTAGGTCATACCTGAATGGTCTAGTGGTTTTCCCCACTTTCTTCAATGTTAGTCTGAATTTGGCAACAAGGAGTTCATGATCTGAGCCACAGTCATCTCCCGGTCTTGTTTTTGCTGACTGTATAGAGCTTCTCCATCTTTGGCTGCAAAGAATATAATCAATCTGATTTTGGTGTTGACCATCTGGTGATGTCCATGTGTAGAGTCTTCTCTTGTGTTGTTGGAAGAGGGTGTTTGCTATGACCCGTGCGTTCTCTTGGCAAAACCCTATTAGCCTTTGCCCTGCTTCATTCTGCATTCCAAGGCCAAATTTGCCTGTTACTCCAGGTGTTTCTTGACTTCCTACTTTTGCATTCCAGTCCCCTATAATGAAAAGGACATCTTTTTTGAGAGTTAATTCTAAAAGGTCTTTTAGGTCTTCATGGGACTGTTCAACTTCAGCTTCTTCAGCGTTACTGGTCAGGGCATTTACTTGGATTACTGTGATATTGAATGGTTTGCCTTGGAAACAAACAGATCTTTCTGTCGTTTTTGAGATTGCATCCAAGTACTGCATTTCAGAGTCTTTTTTTGACTATGATGGCTATTCCATGTCTTTTAAAGGATTCTGCCCACAGTAGTAGATATAATGGTCATCTGAGTTAAATTCATCCATTCCCGTCCATCTTAGTTTGCTGATTCCTAGAATGTCGACATTCACTCTTACCATCTCTTGTTTGACCACTTCCAATTTGCCTTGATTCATGGACCTAACATTCCAGGTTCCTATGCAGTATTGTTCTTTACAGCATCAGACAGACAGCATTATATATGGGTTTTGCTTTTGTGTTTATTCAGCCAGTCTGTGTCTTTTGATTGGAGTATTTAATCCATTTACATCACAGCTTAAAGGTTTTGTCAAGAATATTAAACAATCTATAAGTAGCTACAGTATAGTCTACACAAGTAACTCTTTGTATCCTAACAGGGAAAAATCCCTCTGAATATTTTCAATGGGAAGAAAGTTAAATCCTGAAAAGCGTACAGGGTATAAAACAAGTTGTATAAATGTTAGCACTATAAATATAAAATCTTAGAATGTAAATATAAACATGCAAAGTGAAAATGTAAAAATATACACTCATGCATATATGCCATCATAACACTTGTCTAAGGGTACCATTTGTTGTTGTTATTGTTTAAAGAATACGTTATGACACTGTTAATAGTGATTACCTTTTGAGAGAGGGGCTGGGAAGGAAAAAGGCTTATACTTCTCATGTTACAACATGTGCACTGCTGAATATGCCAAGTAAGTTCATGTTATCACTTTTACCTTCACAAATGTGGTCAACTGGGATTATTTGAGTACTGGAATTATGAGTCAATATAATAAATCTCTGCATTAAAGAAAGTTATAGTCTTTTTCTTTAATATTCTTATAAAAAGTTTTTTTATTGAAGTACATTGATTTATAACATTGTATTAATTTCTGCTGTATAGCAAAGTGACTAAATTATGCACAAATATATTAATACATTCTTTTTTATATTCTTTTTCATTATGGTTTACCCAGGATATTGAATATAGTTCCCTGTACTGCACAGTAGGACCTTATTATTTATTCATTCTATATATAATAGTTTGCATCTCTCAATCCTAACCCCAAACTCCTAATCCATCCATCTCCATCCCCACCTCCCCCTTGGCAACCATAAATGTATTCTCTAGGTCTGTGAGTCTGTTTCTATTTTGTAGATAGGTTCATTTGTGCCATATTTTAGATTCCACATATAAGTGATACCATATGGTATTTGTCTTTATGACTTACTTCACTTAGTACAATAATCTCTGGTTGCATTTATTATTCTTAAAATACCCACCAGTGGTACCCTAGCAACTCTCCTCTCAAGTTGCTAAAGCTGGTTAGGTGATGGAACTCTCAGAAACCAGATGCTTTCTAGAGAGTGTTGTTCAGTGTTGACACTCATCTGTTTTATTGTTCTTTTTTTTTCCACTGTAAAAATTTCATAAAATGAAATTTACCATCTAACCATTTTAAGTGTACAGTTCAGTGATCTTCAGTACATTCACATGATTGTGCAACTATTAACACCATCTCCAGAATTTTTCATCTTCCTGAACTGAAACTTTATAACCATTAAATAATAACTCCTCATTTCTCCTTTCCCTTAGCCCCTGTGAAAGTGAAAGTCACCCAGTCGTGTCTGACTCTTTGCAACCCCATGGATATACAGTCCACGGAATTCTCCAGGCCAGAATGCTGGAGTGGGTAGCTGTTCCCTTCTCCAGGGGATCTTCCCAGTCCAGGAATCGAAGTGGGGTCTCCTGCGCTGCAGGTGGATTCTTTAGCAGCTGAGCTACCCGGGAAGTTTCGGTAGCCACTATCTACTTTCTGACTCTGTGAATTTGACTCTTTTTGGTACCTCATAAAGCAAATTAGGGCTTCCCAGGTGGCGCTAGTGGTAAAGAACACATCTGCCAATGCAGGAGATATAAGAGATGCAGGTTCTATCCCTGGGTCAGGAAGACTCCCTGCAGGAGAACATGGCAACCCATTCTAGTATTCTTGCCTGGAGAATCCCATGGACAGAGGAGACTGGTAGATTACAGTCCATAGGGTCACAAAGAGTCAGACACGACTGAAGTGACTTAGCACGCACGCAGTCACATAATGAATCACAATATTTGTCCTTTGGTTTCTGGTTTATTTCATTTAGCATGGTGTCCTCAAGGTTAATCCACGTTGTGGTGTGTATCAGAGTTTCCTTCATTTTTAAGGCTGAATGATATTCCATTGCATGTCTAGACCACATTTGCCTATCCATTCATCCATTGATGAGCAGGCATTTGGTTGCTTCTGTCTTTTGGCTATTATGAATAGTGCTGCATGAATGTGGGTGTGCTTGAGTTTCTGTTTTCAATTTTTCTAAGTACATACCCAGAGATGGATTCTGGATCCTATGGTAATTCTATATTTAATTTTTTGAGTAACTGCATTATTGTTTTCACCATTTTACATCCCCAACACCAATGCACAAGTGTTTTAATTTCTCCATATCTTTATTGATACTCATCTTGTGTGTCTGTTTTTTTTTTTTTTTGGATAAGACCCAACCTAGCCAGTGTGAAGTGATATCTCATTGTGGTTTTGATTTGCATTTTCACCTGTTCCTTCTTACAGCAAAAGTTTATTCTGAGCTCACAGGGGCCAAGTCCAGGGTTAAACCTGCAGCGCTCTAGAAGTGCATGCCCCACCCCTTCACCCCCAGTCAGATACATCAGAGTGTGGTGGGGGGAAAAGACAATGCAAATGCAGACTGGTGTTCCGCCCTATTGGCCTCAGTGGGCTGGTGGCAGGTGCGCGGTGCTATGAGATCTGTGGTGGTGATCAGGCTTACTGCTTTTCTCTGTCATCCCTGGCACTTACTAGTGGTCCAAAGGGAGTGAGTTCCAAACACTTACCAGGAAAATTACAGACTAAAACTTCACATTGGGAAATGTCTATTCATCTACTTACTCTTCTCCTGCAAATTGAGAAAGGACATGCATTCCTCGCCTTTATTGTTAGAATGCCAGGGTTCTTTGGAGCATTCACTGAGCTCTGCAGGCTGAAATGAAGCATGTATTTCCAGGGAAAGAAAGTGGAGGGTAAACTATTCCCTGGGAAACTGCTCCGTGTGCAGCCTTGGCAATGATAAGGTGCAGTGAAGGTAGTAATAACCCCACCACCTGGCATTTGTAGATGGCGTTTAACTCTTCAAAACACTGCCACATAATCAGAGGGGGTGGTGTCCGTGCCGAAAAAAGGTTATCGCTTCATTTTTGGCTCATCTATAATTACTCTTGTGCTTCAAGCACCTGGTGGAAATTATATTTAACCATGTATGCAAATGCTCATTGCCAGAAGGGGCTTACATTTCCCTACTTTCTATAGTTTTCTCAGTTTGGGCCCTATTAGCCACTTTTTATTCATTTCTGTCGATACTGTTTCTTGGGTGGTAACATCTTCATTTATGGCTATCTTGGAGTAGGACAGGCTTCCCAGGTGGTGCTAGTGGTAAAGAACCTGGCTGCCAATGCAGGACTGTGAGAGATGTGGGTTTGATCCCTGGGTAGGGAAGATCCCCTGGAGAAGGGAATGGCTACCTACCTCAGTACTCTTGCCTGGAAAATCCCATGGAGAGAGGAGCCTGGTGGGCTGCTGTCCATGGGGCTGCAAAGAGTTGGACCCAGCACACGCACAGCACACATGGAGATAGGACATACATTGTATGTGTGTTTGCTAATATCAAATTCTTGAAAAATTATTTATTCAAACAAAACCGACCAACAACCAACCAAACAAACAACCCAAGGATTTGACAGCAGAGAAGTCTAGAATCCTACACTGGCATTTTTTTGAGAGATCTCATCAGTTGATAGATGTTACACTTTGATGAGGTTCAGCTTTATTCCTGCTATTGTTTTTTTGTAATAAGCATCCTCCCAGTGCCCTGCCTCAGGATCAAGAATTTGTGTTCTTTCTTTTCCTGTTTAAATGACATTCAGAGCTTCCCATCTTCCTTTCTTGTTTGTTGCTGTTTAGTCGCTGAGTTGAGTACGACTCTTTTGTGACCCCAAGGACTATAGCCCTCCAGGCTCCTCTGTCCATGGGATTCTCCAGGCAAGAATACTGGGGTGGGTAGCCATTCATTTCCTTCTCCAGGGGATCTCCCCAACCCGGGAATGGAACCCACATCTCTTGCTTGGCAGGCGGATTCTTTACCACTGAGCCACCTACAAGCCTCCCATCTTCCTTACACAGTTGTAAAACTGCCAGGGTTTTTAGAGAAAAAGGGAGTGGGTTAGGATACCTAATGGGAGAAGAGTTGTCTCCTTATTCTATCAGGACCCAGAAGGTCCCCAGCATGGTGGAGGCTTTGGCAAATCTGACTGGTTTCTTCAGGCTTTGGGAAGAAGGCAGAACAGCTGTACTCAGGGAACTGAAGTATCCAGAGAGGCCCTAACAGGGATGATATCAGAAGTCCTGGAAGGAGCCATGGGGTCTTTCTAATTCAAGAAATAAGAATGTATCGTCTGTCACAAATAAATCAATCTATGTAACAGAAACATATGTGTCGTCTGTCACAAATAAATCAATCTATGTAACAGAAACAGAATCACAGACACAGAGAACAGACTAGTCATTGCCAAGGAGGAGGAGGGGTTTGGGGGAAGGATGGAGTGGGAGGTTGGGGTTAGCAGATGTAAGATTTTATACATAGAATGGATAAACAACAAGGCCCTGCTGTATACCACGGGGAACTATATTCAATATCTTGTGATAAACCATAATGGAAAGGAATTTTAAAAAAGATCAGACTTCCTCCACAGTCCATTGGTTAAAACTCTGGGCTCCCAAAGTGGGGGGTGCAAGTTTGATCCCTGATCAGGAAACTAAGCTCCCACATGCCATGTGGCATGGCCAAAAAAAAAAAAAAAAAACAACCCACCAAATAAACAACAAAAAACAACAACAATAAGAATAATAAAAATAATTTTAAAAAGAAATACTTTAAAAAGAATATATATATGTATGTATATATATATATATATATGCATAACTGAATCACTTTGCTAAACAACAGTAATTAGCACAACTTTGTAAACCCTCTATTTCAATGAAACAAAGGATTTATTGTCTCTGTCATGGGTTGAATTGTGTCCCTCTCAAAGACAAGTAGATGTCCCAAGCACTTTGCCTTTGACTATGACCTTATTTGGAAGCTGGGTCTTTACAGATGTAATGGGTTAAGATGAAGCCATACTGGAGTAGGGTGGCCCTAATGCAGTGTGACTGCTGTCCATATAAGAAGAGAAGAGACACGGACTTGGACACAGAAAGAACACCATGACAAGATGGGGGCAGAGATTGCAGTGATGCATCTACAAACCAAGAACCAAGGACTTGTGGTTCACAATCAGAAGCCAGAGAGGCTTGGAGAAGATGCTCCCTCAGAGCCCCAAGGAGTAACCAATCTTGGAGGCACCTGGGTTTGGACTTCCAGCTTCCAAAATGTGAGAAAATAAACATCCATTGTTTTCATCCACCCAGGTTGTGATAAACCATTTTAGCATGGCTGCCTGAGAAGCTTCATACAGCTTCCAAGGTACCAATATATCCTGGTCCTATGAAATCCAAGGCGACTGGGACAGCGCACGCCATGACCCTTGAAGAGCTCACACCCTCTTCAAGATGGGGAAACATGCACGTGTGATTAGGACAGTGGGTCCCGTGGAAGATGGTGGGCTTTGGGGTCAGATGGATCTGGCTTCCAATCCTGAGCTGGTTTCTCCATCTCGAGTTTCTGGTTTCATCATCTTCACAGGGCAGAGCACTCACACCTTTCTTCTGGAATTTCTGGTGAAGGATTTACCACGTTCCTGGATTTGAATGAGCTTGACCAGTGCACAGCCCACCTAAGGTACTCTGCTAACACTTGTTACTAACGACCTGGACGTGTTTTTGCTACTTCATCAGGTCATCCATTTAGAGTCTGTCTCTGGTCTTTCAATTTCATCTTGATAATTTTTGTCCTTGCCTTGTCTTTATTTCAGGAACCATTCAGTTGGGTGAAACCTCACAACATTTAGGTTTTGGCTCAATGCACTGGAACCATCTAAAGGGTATTTATAGCTAAAAACGTTTGTGCACCCAAACCACATTATTTTCATCTTCTGACACTTGAACGAGCTCTGGTTTGGGTTGGATCTTCAAGCTTTCCTGTGGTGTGGAGGAGAGCAAAATTTCCAACACCCGTCACTTGTCTCCATAAATATCTTGGTCCCACCCCACTGAGTTGGTCCAAACTGCCATCTTTATCAGGTGATGCAAACAGCACCCTGGATGATACTCGAGTGGGAAGATGCTGTGTGCAGATCCTGTGGGTCCTTCTCAGCAGATATCGGGCATGATATTTTCATAACTCACTGCTCACCTTTCTCTGGACTCAGTTCAAGTGTCTTAACAGACACTTTCTGTGGAAAAAGAAATTCATATTTGGGTCTCATACGTGTTTCATATTTGGATCTTGGCAAGATCTGAACATGTAGAAAAATTTCCTCTGTTTGTTCTATACACCTGTGTGAGAATGAGCCATGATTTATGAAGTTTGTTTTTTTGAAAAAAAAAATTATTTAATTCTCAGCCAATACCATGACCTTCATGTGCATTCCGGCAAGATCTCCAAAGGCAGTTGGATGAGTGGGCCCCCAAACCTCAGGGCTTCCTAATCGAGACCTGAAGTCAGACCCAAGTAGACGGTGGAGGAGGAAAGACTGGAAGAAACAAGAGCTGCATTTTTGTTCTTTTGTGGCCAGAAAGCCAAAACCAAAGGTGGAATTTTGTGGTTCCGGCACTTTTTTGTGCCTCCCAGTCATTTCACACAGATGGTTCTGGTTTAAGGATAAGACACTTCATCCACCAGAGGGAACGGAGCCCAGTTCCTGTGCCTGCGCTGGTGTTCTTGTGCCAAAGTATACTTTGCAGCCGGAGAAATGAGAATGAAAAGTTGATTATAAAGCCATCGATTGGGAGGTTAAAAAAAAGCAGACAAAAAACACAAAACGTGGAAAGGTAAAATGACTGTGCAATGTGGAAGACTGAACATTTCTTCTAGTTATGTCACCTTGGGAATTCTAGTGAGAGCCTCTCAACTACACAGTTGCTTGTGAGTCGGCTGGCGACCTTTCACCTATCATGATGATGGTCACCTGTCAATTGTTCTTGCTGCTCCTCTGTCATTTGAGAAAATGGAGACTGTGAAGCTTAGTGACTTGCCATTTATCAAAGATTCAAGCTCAAGTGGGAAAAATCTAGGTGGAAGTTTGCATTGCCTCCTTCCTTGCTACTGAATGGGTGAGAACTGTTTCTGCTTGTGTCTTTCTTGATCAACCCCCTTTTTACCCTTGACTTTTCCCCGTTACCATCTCCTAGCACAGCTCCTTGGGATCTCTCAGTTCTTCTTCACCCACAAAGTGTGAGGTGGTGGGATCACCAGGAGGGCTGGGTCACCCACTGTACATCATCCTGCCTTCTCTCTTTCCATGAACCAATCTCCAGGTGAGAAAGTCCACGGCTTAACAGCATCCTCCTCTGAAAAGTCTCAGCCACTTTCTTTCTTTGTATTTGTGCTGTGACTTGTTTGATTTATGGGCACATTTTTCATTACTTCTCCACATTCAGCTCAGTGGCCTTTCCATTCAGGAAGCCCTTTCCAGGAAGCTCAAGGCCATAGACGCCTTCTTTCCAATGCGTCTGCATTATTATTAATACGTGCCTGTCATTCACTTCCAGTTTAGACTGTGAGTTTCTCCATAGGTAGAACCCCACTGCCTAGTGGTGAATTCTCAGTGCCTAGAGGAGCCTAGTACATTAGAGGGAGGGTCAATAATTTAGGTTCTTTACAGCCTTGTAGGTTGGCCCACTGGTTGAAGATGTTCCTCTGACAAATCTACTTTATCCACATGACTGAGACTTTCTCCCAGGCCTGTGTCACCTGGCCTAGTTTCATACTTTTGTTGAATTCAAATTGGAGAAAAAGGGTATATATTACATTTATTGAGTGAGTGGCAGTTTGCATTATACTTTCATGAATGTGTTGATCCTTGGCCTTATACCATCCAAGAGAGACAGGTACGGTATACATTCAACACATGATGATGAAGATTATCACCTCCATTGTACAGACAAGAAGACTGAGTCTCAGACTTGTTGATTTTTCCTCCTGGTTACAAAATTAGTAAATGCCAGCTTAAATCCAGGTCTTCTGAATCCCAGTTCACAGTTTTCTAACAACGTGGTATTGTTGTTAGAGGAGCATAACAGTAATTTTGTGGGCTTTGTAAAACAAAAGAAAACCACAACCCACCATGATGATAATCATCAGGAGGTCTTGAACCCTTTGGTGCAGATGCTATCTATGTTTACTGGTGGGTCATGTGCTGGAATGCCGCTGGTATAGTGAGCAGTGCCCAGACCCCAAGCACACAAGACAGGCTGCAATTGGCAAACATCGTCACGGCTCATCAAGCTCACAGATCTGCACACACAAAACATTTACCAAGACTTGGTTCCATGAATGAGGGAGCCAAGCCCCTGGGATGTGGCCATGTGACCCCATCAATAAAACACTGAAACAGACCTTGGCAGGGTTTCAGGGTTCACATCTGGGGAGAAAGGTATGATTCATCATTACTTTGTCCATCTTTGCAAGCGTGGCTCAGACCTTCTTTTAGGATCCAGGCTGCACTGATCTACGCTGGCCCTTCTTCTTTGGGTCCTTCTAATGGCATTCCCAAGTTCCCTTTTGGCAAAGATGTAGAGGAAGCAATTTATTTATTTATTGTTAAGCCAGATTTCTCATTCTGGCCTATGGCCAGTTAGGTGGGTTTAGATGATGTTTCTAGGCAAAATCTTCTGGGTCCTTAGGTTACCCTAGGTCTTTGGGGAAAAAGAGCTCTTGGAATTTCTGTGGATCCTTGAGGATTTAGATTAAGGAAGGTCACTCTAGGCTGACTTGAGTCATTAAACCAAGAGCAGCATGGGAAAACTCACCAGAGTCTCACTGTGTGTGGTCCATGCTCACGTCTGGGTGCTTGACCCCCTTCTCCCTCGCTTCTCTCGGAGCCCCTCTGGCTGAGTGGTCTGAGCAGAACCCCTGACTCCGTGTATCCTTGTCACAGTCTGGGAGCCATCACCTTAACCGAGACCCTCTTTGTGTAGGGAGATGGCAAAGCGTGCAGTGTAGAGCATCACTGCTGGGGCCGGACAACCTGGGACCTGAGCCTGTGTCGGTTCAGGATGAAGTGTGAGGCTGGGTGAAGCCTTTACAAGCCTTTGTCTCAGTGTCTGTAAAGGGGCAGTGTGTGAACAGCTGGACACCCCTGGGATCAGTTTCTGCTCGTGGCTGCCTAAAGTCACATTATTTAACTTCCCTGGGTCTCGTGTCTTTATTAATGAAATAAGGATTGTAGTACTTAACCCAGGGCCATCAGTTCAGTTCAGTTCAGTTCAGTTCAGTCAATCAGTCGTGTCTGACTCTTAAAGACCTCATGGACTGCAGTGCGCCAGGCCTCCCGGTCCATCACCAACTCCCAGAGTTTACTCAGACTCACGTGCATTGAGTCAGTGATGCCATCCATCTCATCCTCTGTCATCCCCTTCTCCTCCTGCCTTCAGTCTTTCCCAGCATCAGGTTCTTTTCCAATGAGTCAGCTCTTCGCATCAGGTGGCCAAAAGTATGGGAGTTTCAGCTTCAGCATCAGTCCCTCCAATGAATATTTAGGACTGATCTCCTTTAGGACGGACTGGTTGGATCTCCTTGCAGTCCAAGGGACTCTCAAGAGTCTTCTCCAACACCACAGTTCAAAAACATCAATTCTTTGCCATGTAGCCACTGTCTGCTCCAGCGCTGTGCTGGAGAAATAACTGGAGAAATAACCCAGGGCCATAATACATGCCATTTACAACACCAGGGATATAGTGTGAATTAACTGAGACTACAGATCTGAAGCACCCTGCATAGCTCTTGTCCCAGGTGGCGCTAGTGGTAAAGAAGCTGCCTGTGGTACAGGAGATGTGGGCTCCATCTCTGGGTTGGAAAGGTCCTCTGGAGAAGGAAGTGGCAACCCACTCCAGTATTCTTGCCTGGAGAATCTCATGGACAGTGGAGCCTGGTGGGCTACTGTCCATAGCATCGCACAGAGTCAGCATGACTGAAGCGACTTAGCATGCACACAAAGGAGTTTGGATTCAGAGGATCAAATACTGTCTGAAACTCAGGCCTCAGTTTCCTCATCTACTTTATCATAAAATCATCTTATCAGGTTATTGCAAACATATCATGAGACAGAGAAAGCGGCTTTGTACCCCATACAGTCAATGCTATCTGTCATTATATTGTAAATTTTACTTTCCCTTCTGAGAAATAAATAATACATGTTTTAAACCTCTATCCACCACTTTTCTTTTTAAAGCTTTTGGGTAGATCCTGCCATCTACTCCTCTCTCATTTCAATGATTATAAGATAACTTGAGAAGCTAAAGGTCTGTAATTTCCCGAAATCAGAATTTTCTTGGGAGTCCTTTGCTCTGTAAGCTGGGCATTCCAGAAGCTCTTCCAGAAATTGATTTTCTGCAATTGTTGCTTTAACACAAGTGCATTTCTGGCTCTACCTGTCCCTCCTTTCCTGGGCCTCAGGGAAGGACAACTCATCTTGGCTGATAGGCAACAGTTATTTGGTACTGTCCCACGTGATGTCTCGTATACACTGATGCAACTGACTGGAAGCTGACAGAGGGAAGCGTAATGCAAGGTTTGAGAATAAGTCTACAGTGATGGGAACCTGAGTCTGTGAAAAGGTTGGGTCTCTGCCCTTTGCCTCAGGAGCTCTTCTCTCTTCCCTCCAGGATGCTCCTATCCTCCGCTCTGGCTGCACAATTCTTCTCTCTGCCCATCACTCTCCACCATACCTATTCTCATGATGCTCTTGCTCATCATTCAAGCATCAGCCAGTCATCGTCAGCATGGCAGGTTAAGTTCTATGGGGCTTGAGGCTTTTACATTTGAGGTCAATGTGCCTTACCTTTCTCTGGCTGCCAGAACAAAGCACCACAGACTGGGTGCCTTAAACAACAAAAATGTATTGTTTCACAGTTCCCTACCCCACTGGTGCTCTGGTCAGGCATTAGTCATCACTTGTACCCTCGAGGAAATGTAGGGTCAGCAGGGAGACCCTGGTCTTCCAGCCAAGCTCTTTTTACTACACCAAAGCCATTTATTTGTATGTACCAAAGGCAGCATCTTTGAAAAATAAATCTTCATGCTATTGGGACTCGAAGGACAGGCAACAGACATGGAAGCCTTGGGGCCTGGGATACAAGCCATAAAACAGATCTGGATGAGAGGAGAGAGTGTAATTGGCTGCAGGAGAGCTGGAAAGTGATGGAAGCCCTGACCAGCCAGACACAAATCTATGGGGATTTTCACCAACGTTGGTCTCACTCACCTAGTGTCAGTCCTAAAGGAAATCAGCCCTGCATTTCACTGGAAGGACTGATGCTGAAGCTGATGTGAAGAGTCACCTGATGTGTGAAGAGCTGACCCATTAGAAAAGACCCTGGTGCTGGGGAAGATACAGGGCAGAAAGAGAAGGAGGCGACAGAGGATGAGATAGTCTGGATGGCGTCATAGACTCAAGGGACATGAGTTTAAGTAAACTCAGGGAGATAGTGAAAATCAGAGAAGCCTGGCATTTTGCAGTCCATGGGGTAGCAGAGTTGAGCATGACATAGCAACGGAACAATAGCAGTAATGTCAGAGTGGGCAGGATGGTGAAGCATCATCAGATAGTCAAACATTTCAGCGAGTTGGGTGAGTCTGGCCTGGAAATCCAACCGAGAGAAGAGTAAGGCACTTGGAGGAAAGCCAATGTGGGGAGATAGGGTGTGGATGATTTGCTTCATGTCAGCTTGATTCATGTTTAACTATACTTTGCAGTAATTACTCTAATTAGTGGTTTTGAGAGTGATGAAAGAAAAAATAATTATAAGCATTTATAGCTGGTCATTGGATTACAGATGGGACAACCAAAGAAAGTAGACGATGAAGCATAGTTAAGCTGAATTGGCTCTGTGTTATAACTAAGACTCGCTGTGCTCTTGGTTAAGTTTATCTGGCGATAGTCTAGCATTTATTATAGCATGAACTCAGGAGTCAGGTGAGAGTGGTTTTGAAGGCAAGATCTTTGAAGAGATGGATCTTGGGGTCCCAGTATCTCTGACAGGAGGCATGATATGGGTCTGTAATGTGGGTTGATCGAGGGAAGGAATAAATGTATGACTGCTTCCTCCCCTGGACAAGGGGCTAGTGTGTGGTTGCTGTACAGCCCTGGGCAAGAACACGGTAGATTCTCAGTGAATATCTGCTGCTGCTCCCAGCCTCCCCACCCCATCCTGCCTGCTCCAGCCAGAGCTCCCCTTGGTCTCCATGCCTCCAGGCTCAGTTTAAGGCTGCTCTGACCCTGGGACTCCCCTGGCTTCTCTAAAGAACCCTTGTCTCTCTCCTGCACAGCTCAGTTCTCAGCTCTTTGCGTCTGGCCACTGGCTCCTTTCTGATACCCTCAATATGTTTCTCTAAGCGGTCTTATGGGAGGCCAGGGGTCATGTAAGCTGCTTATTTTTCCTTTATTTCTCATTCTCCTGAGTCTTAAAGGAAGATTACAATTGGATAGATCTGATTAGACAGTCCTGGACTGACCACTTGCTAGCTATCTGTTTTTGAGTCAATTACTTGCACTCCTGACGTGCAATTTCCTTGTCTGGAGAAAAAAGGACACTAATGTCTAGTTTTAGGTTTAGAGTAATTAGACATACAATTTTAAGTGCCTGGTACAGGCTTTAGCACATATAAGAAACTCCACAAATTGTAGATGATGGTGATATAATGATGATGGTAGTATAATAATAGTAGCAATTGTTGTTGTTTAATTGCTAAGTCGTGTCTGAATGCGACCCCATGGACTGTAACCCACCAGCCTCCTCTGTCCATGGGACTTTCCCGGCAAGGATATTAACTGGGTTGCATTTCCTTCTCCAGGGACTAGTAGCAATGTTGTTCAGTCACTCAGTCATGCCTGAGTCTTCATGGCCCCCTGGACTGTAACCCATCAGGCTCCTCTGTCCATGGGATTCTCCAGGCAAGAATACTGGAGTGGGTTGCCATTTCCTTCTCCAACTGGTAGCAATAATTTATGTTTATTGAGCTCTGATTATGTCCAGGCACTTTCAAATAATGTTTCTTAACCTAGTATGTCTTACTTTGGATGAATACCGCTATAAAGAATTCCGGACTTGGGCAATGATCTGATGAGGAAGATGGGGGGACATGATGAAAACCAACCATATTTGAGTGCTTACTGAGTGTCAGCCATTTTATAAAGGTACACAAGTCAATCACGGATGCCATAAAATGAGTGGTAATGAGGAAATTGCCCCAAATTATATAACCAGATGGGAGCCAAGAGCCAGGATATAATGTCAGGTTTTCCTGATCTTGAAGTTCATGACCCCTCATTTTTTGTCACTAGGACAAGTGGAACTGGAAGGATGGGGCAGGCTTTAGTGTCTGTCCCTAAAACATCAGGGTCAGTAGGACAAACTGTAGCATCTGAGGAAGGTGACAGAGCTGGGCTTGACCCAGGCTGCCATCAGCCAGCATGGGACCTGGGGAGTGAGGGCCGGTCCTAACAGGCAGAATAGGTAGTATTGAGTTGGCCAAAAAACTCGTCTGGATTTTCTCTTGAAATGTTATAATGTGACACAGGCACGTGAAAAGCTTGGAGTTCCAGTGATTTGTGCCTTGGAGAGGCTCACTCTCCACCAGGGCTCTGTAGCCTAACCAGCTCTTTACTCAAAGAACAGAGCTCCCAGGAAAATATCTGGGGAGAAGGTATAATGTCTGTGGTCCAAGGGAAGAGATAAATTTCCAAGCTCCATCGTTTAGGGAAAGCAAATTGTCTTTGTCAGGATCTTCCTAGGAACTGGTCAGAGCTGAACTTATGGAGCAAAGTCCTCAGACCTCAAAGCTCATAGAGTAGGAGGTCACGTGATTCACATGGAGACTCTGTAAGATGGTAGCATCACTTAGTTCTTGGTTGACAAAAATGTAACTGAGGATCTCAGAGGTGACAGAATTTATCCAAGGCTCTGTGGCTCATCAGTGCTGATCAAGGGTTTGGACCAATGTTTCTTGCTTTTTTGCTTGAGCTATTCAAAAAAAATATATTTGACAGAATCAGGTGAATGAATTGCTGGGAGGAAAGATGAAAAGGAAGGAAACACCAAATCCTTCCTTCCCTTACTGACTTCTCCAAGAGCATTAAAGCTAGAGATCTGTTTGGTCACTGATGCTAAAATATGGTATGTATGATCTTTCATGTCCCTCCATTGGAAATGCTAGTGTTTAGGGAAGGCTGGTATTTGGAACCAGATAAATTGGTTTCAAATTTGAGTTCTAACCTCTCTAGACTCAGTTTCATCTAAAAGGGGGCTAATATAGCTTACCTTATACAATCATGTGGATTGGGGTCAATGTAAGGAAATCACCCAGCCCTTCTTGGTATTGTTGAAATGGTAGTTTTTTTTTTTCTTCCAATTTTATTGGGATATAATTGACACACAGCTGTGTATATAATTAAGATGTACAACACAATGACTTGACTTACATATTTCACAAAATGATTAACTCAATAACTTCAGTTAACAACCATCACCTCATATAGTTACCAAAGAAAGAATTTTTTCCATTGTGACAAGAATTCTTAGGGTTTACTGTCTTCAGTTCAGTTCAGTTCAGTTGCTCAGTTGTGTCCGACTCTTTGTGACCCCATGAATCACAGCATGCCAGGCCTCCCTGTCCATCAACAGATTCATGTCCATTGAGTCAGTGATGCCATCCAGCCATCTCTTCCTTAGCAACATATAAATATACCATGAGTGAGTGAGTGAGTGAAGTCACTCATTCGTGTCCGACTCTTCGTGTCCCCATGGACTGTAGCCTACCAGACTCCTCCGTCCATGGGATTTTCCAGGCAAGAATACTGGAGTGGGGTGCCATTTCCTTCTCCAGGAGATCTTCCTGACCCAGGGATTGAATCCAGGTCTCCCACATTGTAGGCAGACGCTCTACCGTCTGAGCCACCAGGGAAGACCCCATCCAGAGATGTTAACTAGAATCTTCATGTTGTACATTACAACCTCCATCCTCACTTATTTTATACTGGAAGCTTGTACCATTTTGACTACCTTTATCCAAATCACCACCCTCTCCTCTACCACTGGAAACCCAAAATCCAATCCCTTAGGGCTCTATCATCTAGGTCACATTTACTGAGGACTCAGAGAGAGAAAGAGACAGAGAGAGGGAGAGAGAGAGATGAGGAGGGACTAGGGAGGCGGAAAGGAGCAGGACAGGAAGGAGACAAGAGAGTCTGTTTTCTCTTCTCATTTGCAGGCATGGAAAGATGAGCACCCCAGGGAGTTTCCGCTGCTCTTGCTTGGCAGCCCCACAGACCTGGCCTGCAGGGGATGTGGTAATGGGCCCAGCCCAGCGAAACAAAGCAAGGCACTTTCCTTTGGACTGTCATTAAAGACTGGATGGGTGTGCTCTGCACGTACAAAGTATGTTTTTAGTTGAGATCTTCGATCAGCATCTCATACAAATGGAGAAGCCGCCTCCAGCCTCCTGCTAAGCTTGCTCAGTCCTTGGCAGGGAGGGGATTCGTGGGTTTGAGCGGACTTAGAAAAGGTTATTCCAGTGCTGGCCTGACTTACAGCGAATATAGCTATAGTTTTAGCCAGGAATCCTTCAGGATCAGTAGACCTACTTTCTCCAGGAAGAGGCTCTTCCCAGGCCCATTGTTAGCATCCATCACGGTTGAGCCAAGAGAAGAATCATAATCGGCCGTGTACCTCCTCTACCCAGAATTCATTCAGGCATTTGATAGACATCTATTAAGCACCTAATGTGTATTTTCTTGGGCTTCAAAATCACTACAGATAGTGACTTGCAGCCATGACATTAAAAGATGGTTGCTCCTTGGAAGAAAAGCTATGACCACCCTAGACAGTATATTAAAAAGCAGAGACATTACTTTGCCAACAAAGGTCTGTCTAGTCAAAGCTATGGTTTTTCCAGTAGTCATGTATGGATGTGAGAGTTGGACTGTAAAGAAAGCTGAGTGCCAAAGAATTGATGCTTTTGAATTTTGGTGTTGAAGAAGACTCTTGAGAGTCCCTTGGACTGCAAGGAGACCAAACCAGTCCATCCTAAAGGAAATCAGTCCTGAATATTCATTGGAAGCGCTGATGCTGAAGCTGAAACTCCACAACTTCGGCCACCTGATGCGAAGAGCTGACTCATTGGAAAAGACCCTGATGTTGGGAAAGATTGAAGGTAGGAGAAGAAGGGGATGACATAGGATGAGATGGTTGGATGGCATCACCAACTTGATAGACATGAGTTTGAGCAAGCTCTGGGAGTTGGTGATGGATGGGGAAACCTGGTGTGCTGCAGTCCATGGAGTCACAAAGAGCTGGACTCGCCTGAGTGACTGAACTGAACTGAATGTGTCCCAGGTCCTGAGCTAAGGGGTGAAGGTTCAAATGCAGTGTTAATAATTATCATGATATAGTTGTCGTTTTTAGAGGACCACTGTGTATCAGGAACGTGCCAGACAATAACATTATGAAGTGAGGAACAAGAACAGTGATAATAATTCCTGGTTATGTTTACACCTCATATAATGTAGAGAGGATGACCTTCCATCAGGAATTGAGTGCATTTTCTATCTCTTCTCTGGTGGCTCAAAGGTAAAAATCTGCCTGCCAGTGAAGGAGACATGGGTTTGATCCCTGCTTTGGGAAGATCCCCTGGAGAAGGAAATGGCAACCACTCCAGTATTCTTGCCTGGGAAATCCCAAGGATAGAAAAGCCTGGTGGGCTATATATAGTCCATGGGGTCACAAAAGAGTTGGACACGACTTAATGACTAAACAGCAACAACAGCAACAACAACAACAGCAAGCAACAGCAACAACCTTTATTTGCTTGTCACTTTTCCAGGAAAAAAAAATCATTAAAATAAATATTTATTTCAAAAGATAAGTATTCCTCAGTTGCTATAAATCTACCATCTCTCTCTGGGAACGTCCTCAAGCTGAGAGCTTGTTGACTGAGAGTCGGGGCTTCCCATGCCAATCCCGGCCTCGGCCATGTGTCCACGAGGCAGAGGCAGATGGTTTTCCGGTCAGGTGTAACTGAGATATATTTTCTCAACACAGTCTGGCAGACAAGCCCGTCTTCCTCAATGCATATCGCATCTCCTAAAGAAACCATGCATATTGCATGAGCCTCCAAATGTAGAAACAGATACTCAGAAAATACAAGTCTCAAAATAAAACCGAAACATTTCAAAACAACAGCAGTTGCAATGCCACCAAATGATTTAGTTTTTTTTTTTCATCAAGCATCAAGATCTTGAAAAAAAATTCCCACAGTCCCCAAGCAGAACCTGAACATCTCAGCTGCCATGGTGAGGGTTTGAGATGACTTCTTAGTTTAAGTGTGGGAAGGCAATAGACTAACAGACTCAGGGAGCAGCTTAGCTGAGCACAAGGTCTTTTCTTGATCTGGAAGTCAGCGAAGATGAGGACAGAATTGAATAGTAGCTTTTCAGAATCAAGTTCCTAGAACTCACTGCTGAGTGATCTGAGGTCTCGGTGCCTGGAGTTTTGGCCCAGGTCTGGTCGTTTTCATTCTTGCTTCCTCGGGTGCATACAAGTGTCTTGCTCCCTGTTTGTCCCAGGTGCCTAGCCCGTGCCCAAGCTCTGGGCTCCTTGAGCATCGCTGGATGCCTCTCCCAGCTTCCATCCCCAGGTTGTTCTGATTCCACTTCTCTGCCACTTTAGAACACATATTAGTATGCGAGTGAGGCTGACAATATGTCAGGGGTAACCTTTAATATGCTCTAATTTATGAAAAAAGTAACATTTTCAAACTTGGTGCTTCCACTATTATTAGTGCTTTGGACATCTGCTGATTTGGGATTTCTGGCACCCTTTCCTTCTTCTTATGGAAACAGCTGCCTCTGTTCTCTTGGAGGGTTGACTGTCCTTTCTTCTTTCCTTGGGGTTGGAGGACTTGCAGTCACAGTGGTGGTCACAGTGGGGATGGACTGATTTGAGAAATATGTATTAATAATTAGAGTCAGCAGGATGAAGTAATTTGACATGAGGGGTGAGGACGGGACAGGGAGTCTTGGGCTTGGGTAATGTCAGGAGATATTGTCACTGCTAATGGAGCCAGAGAATATAGCATGAGAATCGGATCACGTCTGGGACACTGAATCTGAGGTGTCTGTGGCCCTTCTGATGGAGCAATTGGCTGCAGGCACCAAGCATATTTCTCTGGTTCTGAGCTCTGTCCACCTGGGTGTCTTTGCTTTATCTGCTTCCCCATCCTGCTGCACCATCCTGGAAGGTTGGCCTAATGCCCCAGGGAGAGAACTGATCACTTCTCCTTCATGTGTTCTCTGCATCTCAGGCAGATTTAGGCAGTTTCTGGAACACTATAACTCACTGCTCTGTCTGCTAGCTTCTTCTCCCCTGGATCCTGTGCTCAAAGAGGGTTCAAGGTATGGGTCTCATCTCTGCCACCCCCGCATAGAATACGGGATGTCAAGGTATAGGGCTGGCTGTCAGAGGGGCCACCTGCCCTGTGTTCAAGGAAGAGTGTGAAGCACCCATATCCCAGTGATCAGACAGCCACGTGGAAGAGTTTCCTAGGGGAGTGCTGGGCTTGCACAGAGCCGTCTTCACACTCGCCTCTGGACCATTGATGCCTCGCAGCTGGTTCTGCAGCCTGTGGTCACAGAGCAGGTCAAAGCCACCTGGCTTCTCTTCTAGAGGTCCTGAAACCTTGGCTTATGGTCACAGGGTGGCAACCAGTGAAGTCAACACCCACAGGACACTGGTGGGGCTGGTGTCCCCCACCTTGACCACTCTGGCTTGTGTCAACAAAGACCACATTTGAGCTAGTTTTGCTTGAGTTTAAGAAGCCAGAAAATGTATGATGTGGGTATAAAGGCTCTACATGGTCTTAGTCTTTGGAGGGTTTCCTGTATACCAGGTAATTGATATTCATGATCTAGAATGCTCATAATAGTCATGCAAAGTTAAGTACCAGATCCTCTTTTTACACACATGGAAACTAAACTGAATAAAGTTGAGTCACTTGCTAAGGACACATAGCCAGGAGGTGGGAGGGCCTGGGTTCTACACGTCTTCCTCCCAGGTCACCTCCTCAGCTGCCTGGGCCTGGTTATCTTAGTGATGTGCTGGAATACCTGTTATCTGTCTACCTGGGAGCATGTTCTGTTTTGGACCAGGTCACCTCCCTCTGTGGGAAGCTGAGTTTTCTCCTCTTATTCCTTAAAATGTACCCTTGTTTCCTTCTAATCCAAAGACAGGTGCTTCTTCCAACTTTTGGTCGACCTGTCCAGAAGTTCTCACCTGGTCCTCCCACTGTGGTCCTGTGGAATGGAAAAAGGCTTCAGAACAGGCCAAACTGGATTTTTGTTTCACGGCAGACATTTGCTAGTTGTGTGACTTCAGCCAAGTTACATAATCACTGCAAACCTCAATTTCATCTGTAAAACCTGGGAAAATATGGTACCTTATCTCAATGAATTCTTCTGAGGATTAGATGACATTTTTCTTGTTCAGTCACTCAGTCATGTCCGACTCTTTGTGACCGCATGGATTGCAGCATACCAGGCTTCTCAGTCCTTCACCATCTCACAGAGTTTGCTCAAATTCATGTCCATTGAGTCAGTGATGCCATCCAACCATCTCACCCTCTGTCATCCCCTTCTCCTCCTACTTTCAATCTTTCCCAGCATCAATCTTTCCAATGAGTCAGCTCTTCACATCAGGTGGCCAAAGTATTGGAGCTTCAGCTTCAGCATTGGTCCTTCCAGTCAATATTCAGGGTTGATTTCCTTTAGGATTGACTGGTTGGATCTCCTTGCAGTCCAAGGGACTCAAGAGTCTTCTCCAGCTCCACAGTTTGAAGGCATCAATTCTTCGTCACTCAGCCTTTTTTATTGCCCAGCTCTCGCATTTGTACATGACTGTTTGAAAAACCATAGCTTTAACTATACAGACCTTTGTAGACAAAGTAAGATCTCTGCTTTTTAATATGCTGTCTAGGTTGGTCATAGCTTTTCTTCTAAGGAGCAAGTGTCTTTTAATTTCATGGCCACAGTCACCAACCACAGTGATTTGGGAGCCCAAGAAAATAAAGTCTGTCACTGTTTCCATTGTTTCCCCATCTATTTGCCATGAAGTGATGGGACCAGATGCCATGATCATAGGTTTTTGAATGTTGAGTTTTAAGTCAGCTTTTTCACTCTCCACTTTTACTTTCATCAAGAGACTCTTTAGTTCCTCTTTGCTTTCTGCCCTTGGAGTGGTGTCATTTGCATATCTGAGGTCATTGATATTTCTCCTGGCAATCTTGATTTCAGTCTCTGCTTCATTCAGCCCAGCATTTCACATGATGTACTCTGCATATAAGTTAAATAAGCAGGGTGACAATATACAGCCTTGACATACTCCTTTCCCAATTTGGAACCATTCCATTGTTCTATGTCCAGTTCTAACTGTTGCTTCTTGACCTGCATACAGATTCCTCAGGAGGCAGGTCAGGTGGTTTAGTATTCCCATTTCTTTAAGAATTTTCCACAGTTTGTTGTGATCCACACAGCCAAAGGCTTTGGGATAGTCAATAAAGCAGAAATTGATGTTTTTCTGGAACTCTCTTGCTTTCTCAATGATCCAATGGATGTTGGCACTTTGATTTCTGGTTCCTCTGCATTTTCTAAATCCAGTTTGAACATCTGGAAGTTCTCGGTTCACATACCACTGAAGCTTAGCCTGAAGGATTTTGAGCATTACTTTGCTAGTGTGTGAGATGAGTGCAATTGTGTGATAGTTTGCTCGTGCTTTCCAATAACTCACATGGATGTTGCAGATTAAATACAAAGATTAACAGAGATAAAGTATGCCAATATTTCATTCAAAAAATATTGACTGAGCACTTACTGTGAAGAACTTTTCTAGGTGCTGAAAATACAGCAGGAAAAATATAGTTGTCCTCAACGATGTTACATTGTACTGGGGGAAGACAGGAAATAAAATGATATATAATGTCAAGTGATGATAAATGTAGTGGGTGAAAATAAAATAAAGTAAGGAAGATAGAGATGTTGGGGTCTTGAAGGTTTTTTTCTATTTTACACAGGCTGGGCTGGGGATATGGATGGTTGAGGTAATACTTGTGCAGTTGCCAGATAAGCGTGTGGAAGAAAGCCTTGCATACACCTGCTTTAAGTGGGCCCAGCCATAGGGAGGAGCCTCTGCACCCACCACCTGGCTGGGATGGGGTGTTTTGTTCAAGCAAAAGCAAAGGGGTCCAAGGGGTGTCAGTGGAGTGACTGGGAAAAAATATTGGAGGTAGAGAGGCAGGAGGTGGGTGGAGGGTAGAATATGTAGGAGTTTGTAGGCCTTTTAAGAACTTTGGCTTCTTCTCTAAGTGTTTTGGGAAGCCATTTAAGAGTTTGGAACAATTATTTACATTACATAATATGATTAATGTTTCAGTAGGATCATTTTGTCTACTGAGTAGGCAGGGGTATGTGGATGGTGGCTATGGGTTGTGGTAAGGGAACACGAGTGGCATTGGGGATACCAGACAGGAGGTTTTCCTTATAGCAGAAATAATGAAATTAGTGAGAAAGATATGATTTTGGGTGTCCTTTGAAGTCAAAACTGGCAGGATTTGCTGATGTGCTGAATGTGAGATATAAGAGAAATAGAGGAGTCTCTCTCACATTTTTGGCATAAGCAATTGAAAGGATGGAATTGCATTTATTGGAGTGAGAAGACTAGGGGAGGAGAAAGTTTGCAGGGCTGTGGAGATCAGGGCGTCAGAGCTGAAGGTTGGGTTTGAGCTGCCTATTAGGTATCCAGTGAAATTGTTGAGTAGATTAGTTTAATATCTTTTGCCACAATGTCTATCCAACTTCCTGTAATATGAAAAGGACTTTAGTGAGAGCACCATTTACTCTGTTCCAAGCAACCGGAGAAGGCAATGGCAACCCACTCCAGTACTCTTGCCTGGAAAATCACATGGACGGAAGAGCCTGGTAAGCTGCAGTCTGTGGGGTCGCTTGGAGTTGGATATGACTGAGCGACTTCACTTTCACTTTTCACTTTCATGCATTGGAGAAGGTAATGGCAACCCACTCCAGTGTTCTTGCCTGGAGAATCCCAGGGATGGGGGAGCTTGGTGGGCTGCCGTCTATGGGGTCGCACAGAGTCAGACACGACTGAAGCGACTTAGCAGCAGTAGCAGTAGCAGCAGGAAGCAGAGAGTCAGAGCTGGTTCTGCAGGAAATGAATTTTCCTGCTGCTCCCATTGGCTGCCTTTGCTTTTTAGCTCCAGTGGGGTGGTCCCCAGGCCTGCAGATGCTGACGACCACTCTGGCTTTGTAGCCCAAAGTACACCTCCCTCCACACACATGTGCTGGTGCAGACATGAATTATCTTTGTAAACAAACAGGATGATTTCAAGAGTCAGTCTAATGAGCAGTGAATATGGACTGATTACTGTATTTGTGAAGAACTTCATTTTTTCCCCTACCAATATTGCACTAAAGATTGGGCCAGTGCTTCCTCATGGGCTTACAAATGTAAGTAATCAATGTGTTTGCATAAATATTTAAAGATGTCCACATCATGTTTATGAATCAATGGGCTATCATAATTGCTTTTGTGTGATCTGATAGACACAAAAATAAATAGGACCCACTGTATCTTAGAAGGCTTCCTCATGGAATTTAGAAAACATGGTGATTAAAGAAATGTTTATACCACATCAAAAAATCTTGTAGGAAGAATTATGATGGAGAATTCATGCTTGGATTCATTCATTTGTATATTTTTCTTTTTTTTGGTAAAATTGTTTTCATGATTTAGTTTGTTTTACTGTGGTAAGAACACAACAGTGAGATCTACCCTCTTTAACAAATTTCTCAGTGTACATTAGCATATGGCTTACTATAGGCGCAAAGTATTGCAGCTGATCTTGAAAACTTATATTCATCTCGCATAACAGCAACTTTACAATTGTTAGATAGAAACTTCTCATTTTTCCTTCCAGGCACTTAGGTGCTTAAGTCTATTTCTAGATCTCCTTGACTTGCTGATTCTCCAAGAGGCGCTAAATTATTTGCTTACAACTTCACGATCATGCACAGAACAAATGTTTCCTGGTATATAGCTAGGTGATAAGATGGAGTCACCTACAGAGACCTCGCTTTGGCTTCTGACTGTCCTGGGTTCAAATCAGAGCTTCTCTGTTGGTTAGTTGTTTGGCTTTGGGCAGATGAACTAGTCTCTGAGTTTCAGTTTCTTTGTCTCTATAGTGGGGAATAATATTTACCTGGTAGGGCTATTGTAAGAATTGAATGATACAACATGTGTTGAGCACCCAAAAGTTTCTGGCAAATAGTAGGTGTTCAATGAAAGGTCATTTCTTCCCATCCCTTTTTCTCTACCTGGAAGCTTGTTCTAGCTCAGGTGTGAAAGAGAAGCAAAAGAGCATTCCCTAAGATATTTCTGGCTTACAGTAGTTTGGAAATATAAGTAATTTATGGGACCAAGAGAGAGAGAAGGGGGCACCATGGTGACATTTCTGGCATATGCCCAGTGTTTTCTAGAACTTGGGCCAATTAATATTCCTTTAACCTGGAATGCTTTTTCTTGCCTGTCTCTTTAAGTAGTCCATGTCCTCCACCAAACTTTTCTTGCAGGACTTTCCCAGCCAAAGTTGCACGTGGGCGTGGGCTCCTCTGAACTTCCATGCGTCTCTCTCAAACATCACATCTGTCCCTGTCTCCTTTTATAGCTGTTGAAGTCTTGGCTGATAGTGTTTGCTGAAGTCTAAGTGTAGTCAGAGCCCAAACAACACCATTTCATCATTGCTTACTGGGCCCCTAGGGGACCTGGCAAGGGACCATAGATGGCAAGTCGTGTGGGTTTCAGGATAGAAGACCTGGGTTTTGAGTCCAGCTTTATTGCTTACTGTGTGAGGTTAGTTCCATAGACGTTCCTAGACTGTGTTTCCTCACTTACAAATAAGTTATAATAGTTCTATTGGCCATTATTTTTTAAAAATAAATGTCCTCAAACCCTATTCAAAAAGGGTGCAGTATAAATAAAATGAATGGAATGGTTTCTACTCCACCTTCATTAAGGCACTGTTGGGCAGCCATGGAAGATCATGGCTTAGAGAATATTTGGTAAACAATAAATGTGGTACTCATGCTATATTGAGTTATTAGGCTCTCATTAAATATCTCCTGGGTCAATGCTTAATTGATTGATTAAGCATTGAAAAAGCTTTTATCAGCCTGGGGAGAAGGGTCACAGCTTTATGACATGCTTTGGGGGAGGGAAGAAGCATCTCTCATGGGAAGGAGACAATCAAGGGAAGGTGGCAGGTGGACACAGTAGGTCTAAGTAAATATATGTTGAATATGGCTGATTAGGTAACAGAGTGGTGGGGACAGTATGTCATAATATAGAAAACTTTTGAGAGATCAAATGGAGATGTAAACGTTGATTAGACTCCTTCTCCTAACTGACTTTCTTTGTTCCCTTTCCATGTATCCTTTTTTTTTTTGGTAAAGTACTTTGTTTGGATAACATAACACTGTTCAGTCACTTGGTCATGTCCGACTCTTTTAAGACCCCATGGACTGTAGCCTGCCAGGCTCCTCTGTCCATGGGATTTCCTAGGAAGAATACTGGACTGTGTTGTCATTTCCTCCTTCAGGGGACCCTCCTGACTCAGGGATCAGACCAGAGTCTCCTGCATAGACAGGCAGATTCTCTACCACGAAGTCACAAGGAAGTCGTAAAGCACTTTACACCTACTTACTTGTTCATATCTCTATGTGTTGGTATTTATTTATCTGATTAGTTAGTTCATTTAACATCTCTGCTTGCTAGATGATATGCTCTCAGAAGCAGTGATTTCTGACTGTTTTCCTGACTCCCATAGCCACAGTGTCTAGAATAATGCCTGGTACAGGGCAGGTGCTCCATACGTGCTTATAGAATGTGTAATGATGCAATTTATTGTCTTCTGTAGGCTAGGAAGATTTTCAGGCCACCTTTTTTCCCCTACGATTCACTGCATTGATCTTCTGGTTTCCTACTCACCTTTGTCTTGGATTATCTTGTCTTTAAATATACTTGCTACTAGCTTGTTTGTCATTTGTTCCCTCTCAATTGAGCTGGAGTAGTGATCTGAGTATAGACAGCTTGGGATTGAATTCTGGCACCATCACTGACTTACTGTATGGCCCTGGACAATTCACCTATCTGTTCAGAGCCTGTTTCCTTGGCTGTAACATGAGGATAAGAGCAGGTCTTCCTACCAAAGTAGTTACAAGGGTTGAATTTGTTAATGTACCTAGAATATAATGGCAGGCACATAGTATGTGCTCAGTGAAGGGCTTTTAATATTACAGTGGAAGTAACAAGAAGGCAGGGGCACTGAGTTTTTCATTTATTCTGCTGTCCCTGGTATCAACGACACAGTTCAGTTCAGTTCAGTTGCTCAGTTGTGTCCGACTCTTTGTGACCCCATGAACCGCAGCACGCCAGGCCTCCCTGTCCATCACCAACTCCTGGAGTCTACCCAAACCCATGTCCATCGAGTCGGTGATGCCATCCAACCATCTCATCCTCTGTCGTCCCCTTCTCCTCCTGCCCTCAATCTTTCCCAGCATCAGGGTCTTTTCAAACGAGTCAGCTCTTCGCATCAGGTGGCCAAAGTATTGGAGTTTCAGCTTCAGCATCAGTCTTTCCAATGAACACTGCAGGACTGATCTCCTTAGGATGGACTGGTTTGATCTCCTTGCAGTCCAAGAGACTCTCAAGAGTCTTCTCCAACACCACAGTTCAAAAGCATCAATTCTTTGGCACTCAGCTTTCTTTACAGTCCAACTCTCACATCCATACATAACCACTGGAAAAACCATAGCCTTGACTAGACGGACTTTTGTTGGCAAAGTAATGTCTCTGCTTTTCAATATGCTGTCTAGGTTAGTCATAACTTTCATTCCAAGGAGCAAGCGTCTTTTAATTTCATGGTTGCAATCACCATCTGCAGTGATTTTGGAGCCCCCAAAATAGTCAGCCACTGTTTCCACTGTTTCCCCATCTATGTGCCATGAAGTGATGGGACTGGATGCCATGATCTTAGTTTTTTGAATATTGAGCTTTAAGCTAACTTTTTCACTCTCCTCTTTCACTTTCATCAAGAGGCTCTTTAGTTCTTCACTTTCTGCCATAAGGGTGATATCATCTGCATATCTGAGGTTATTGATATTTCTCCCAGCAATCTTGATTCCAGTTTGTGCTTCTTCCAGCCCAGCGTTTCTCATGATGTACTCTGCATAGAAGTAAAATAAGCAGGATAACAATATACAGCCTTGAGGTACTCCTTTTCCTATTTGGAACCAGTCTGTTGCTCCATGTCCAGTTCTAACTGCTGCTTCCTGACCTGCATACAGGTTTCTCAAGAGGCAGGTCAGGTGGTCTGGTATTCCCATCTCTCTCAGAATTTCCCACAGTTTATTGTGATCCACACAGTCAAAGGCTTTGGCATAGTCCATAAAGCAGAAATAGATGTTTTTCTGGAACTCTCTTGCTTTTTTGATGATCCAGCAGATGTTGGCAATTTGATCTCTGGTTCCTCTGCCTTTTCTAAAACCAGCTTGAACATCTGGAAGTTCACAGTTCAGGTATTGCTGAAGCCTGGCTTGGAGAATTTTGAGCATTACTTTACTAACGTGTGAGATGAGTGCAATTGTGTGGTGGTTTGAACATTCTTTGGCATTGCCTTTCTTTGGGATTGGAATGAAAACTGCCCTTTTCCAGTCCTGTGGCCACTGCTGAGTTTTCCAAATTTGCTGACATATTGAGTGCAGCACTTTCACAGCATCATATTTTAGGATTTGAAACAGCTCAGCTGGAATTCCATCACCTCCAGTAACTTTGTAGTGATGCTTCCTAAGGCCCATGGCTGCACTGGTGGCACAGGAGTGGTGGCTGTAACAGTGCAGAAGCGGCCGAGAGGAGCTACCCCACATCCAAGATCAGGAGCAGCAGCTGTGCTTTGCTGGAGCAGCCATGAAGAGATACCCAATGTCCAAGCTAAGAGAAACCCAAGAAAGATTGTAGGTGCTGAGAGAGGGCATCAGAGGACAGACACACTGAAACCACCATCACAGACAACTAGCTAATCTGATCACATGGACCACAGCCTTGTCTAACTCAATGAAACTAATCCATGCCATGTCGGGCCAACCAAGACAGATGGGTCATGGTGGAGAGGTCTGACAGAATGTGGTCCACTGGAGAAGGGAATAGCAAACCACTTCAGTATTCTTGCCTTGAGAACCCTGTGAACAGTATGAAAAGGCACAAAGATAGGATACTGAAAGATGAACCCCCCAGGTCAGTAGGTGCCAGATATGCTACTGGAGATCAGTGGAGAAATAACTCCAGAAAGAATGATGAGATGGAGCCAAAGCAAAAACAACACCTAGTTGTGGATGAGACTGGTGATAGAAGCAAGGTCCAATGCTGTAAAGAGCAATATTGCATAGGAGCCTGGAATGTTAGGTCCATGAATCAAGGCAAATTGGAAGTGGTCAAACAGGAGATGGCAAGAGCGAACGTCGACATTCTAAGAATCAGCAAATATCAGAGTTGCTACTCACTAAATACTGATGGATGAGTGAATAAATATGTCAAAACAAGTAGCTGTAACGTAGACATCTGTCTTAACAGTATCCTACAATAGGGAATTTTACTGAATGAACTTTTTTTTTTTTTAATTTTACTTTTCAATTCTGTATTGGTTTTGCCATACATTGACATGAATCCACCATTTTTGAGGTTGTCTGCTATATGCCAGGCACTGTGGGCAAAAGTGAGGATCCCATTTATTTACTATTATCTAGGTGCATAGATCTCAAACTGATTTCATGGCCTCAGAATGCCAAGGATTTGTGGACTCCAGGGAGAAACAGTGATCTGGACTGGTTTTGGTGTGATGGCCCTTTGATGATCCCCTGGACAAGTGTTCATTGGACAACACCAGGCCCCACGTCCTGGTGGGGTTGCAAGGAAGCAGTGATGGGAAAGCCAACCCTTGCAGTAGAGAGCCCATGGTATGTATTTAACATGAAAGTGACAACGAGGATGCTCTGGGGTGTGTCTGTGGTTGAGAAAAGGAACGGGGCTTGGGGAGCACAGAGGAGGCCCCTAAATGAGAGTGGAGGGTGCAGAGGGTAAGATACAGCTTCCAGTATTGCTCTCAGGAGCTTCAAATACCGACCATTTAGAGTAACCTCAGCAAGGTTAGAATGCCGCTCTGAATCAGTTAAAAGGAACTAAATACAGGATATTTTCCCCTGAAGGTAGCTGTATTCTCTTCTGAAAATACACCATCGTCACACTCCTCATAAAGGATTGTGATTGTCTACTTACCTGTTTTATTACCCACTATACTGAGCTCAGTGAATATTTGTTGAACCAAAATAAATCAAACTCCCAGGTGTATTAGTTTCCTAGGGTTGCTGTAACAAAGTACCAGAAGCGGAGTGGCTTACAAAAACCTAATTTTATTCTCCCTCATTTCTGAAGGCTAGAAGTCCAAAGCCTAGGTTTGGCAGGGCTGGACTCCACCTGAGACTCTGGAATCCTTGCCTCCTCCTAGGTCTTGATACTGTGCCAGCGACCTTTGGCATCCTTCAGCTTGTAGGTGCACGATGCAGTCTTCTGTCTACACGCGGACTTCTCCCTGTGTCTTCAGCCATCCTCCCTGTTCACGTCTGTCTCAATGTCTAACTTCCTCCTTATTATATGGACCCCGGTCATTTGGATTAGGAACCACCCGTAGTGAGCTCATCTTAACTTGATTAAATTAGCAAAGACCCTATAGACATACAAGGTCACATTCTGAAGTGTGAGAGGTTGGGACTTTAACATCTCTTATGTTAACATAAGGGGACACGACTCAACTCTTAACACAGGGGTACCTATTGGTTTACAGGATGAGCAAGAAATGTAGCATTTCTGGGGGCTGCAGTGGATACGCATGAGGCTGGGGACTTCTTGGGATCCTCCACTGAACAGGGAAGGCTATGGGAAGATAGTCTGTAACCAGAAAGTCAGACCCAGCCCTGGAGGCTCTGCAGTGGACACTCAGCCCAACTCTGCCAGAACGTGGCTTAATGACTTCTGAGTCCAGCCAGGTACTTCACAGGCCCTGACATCTGTCCAAGGGCTGGAGTCTGTTCCTGCCTTCCGGGCTCCACTCTGTACCTGAAACCCAAGGTTGACATTTTCTCACTTCAAGACCTGGCACTAGAGAAAGTGAAGTCACTCAGTCGTGTCTGACTCTGTGACCTCATGGACTGTAGCCTAGCAGACTCCTCCGTCCATGGAATTTTCCAGGCAGGAGTACTGGAGTGGATTGCCATTTCCTTCTCTAGGGGATCTTCCTGACCCTGAACCTGGGTCTCCAGCATTGCAGGCAGATGCTTTACTGTCTGAGCTACCAGGGAAGCCCAGAGTTGCTCAGTCCCGTTTGACTCTTTGGAAGCCCTTTTAGGGATCTGGATCAGTTCAAATCAAATGTGAGTTCATTGCTTCTCTGTGGGCTCCTGCTAGCAGTTGATGTAATAATACAGATTCTGTTGGTCAAGAACCTAATGGAAACCTCGTCTCTGGTCCTCTGACGACGCTACTGTGGGGACTGTCCTGGGGTAGGGAGGAGAGCATCACCTTGGTAGAGAAGAAGCATGGAACCCAGAGAGTTTATGCTGACGTGCACACAGCCACACAGCTTGTCAGTGGTGATGTCAGGGGTGGAGCTCTGTTGAGTCTGACTCCACAGTCTGAAGGTTCATCTGCCGTACTCCCCTCAGCGGGAGGGTTTGGGGGCAGCTCCAGGTTGGATTTGACCCTGCTTCCTGGCCTTATCTGAATAAACCATCTGCTTAAATGCCCACTGGCCTTGCTTGAATCTTTCTATTTTCTTGATCCTCGAACTAAAGGGCACAGGTGTGTGAGGCGGACAGCCCAGGTCACGGAACACTCATTCTTCTGTTCTAGCTGGTGGGCTGTCTAGGTCTGACTGTCAGTTGCCAGTGCAGGGGCGCTGGGAGGCTAATCCAGAAAGTTCTCTGGCCTTCGAGGCTGTGGGGGAATACATCACTTTCCAGTCACTAGAAGACTGAGCTTCCAGAAGCCCTCTGCTCTGCCCCGAGACTTCAGTGCCTCCTAGGAGGTCTCTACCATCAATAGTGTTCTGAAGACTCCCAGTGTTGTGCAACTAAAGGTAAACCAGAGCAGCGCGCTGGACAGGCATGCGTTCCGCAGAGAGAACTCATTGGTGGGCGAGGTCTGAGGTGGAGTCACTTCAGGGGTCTCTGGTTCCTGTCTCCTGGGCTCCCCACCACGGACCCTGAGAGGCACGAGGGTTGGGAGGGCAGGACCACATGGGCTGTTTTTGTCAGCCAAGCCGCAACAGGGGACCACACGGTCCCAGGGCCAACCTTGGCTGACCACAGGGCCCGGCTCTCAGGAGGGGCTGTGGGGCGGGCAGGGCTGGGGTTTCCGCTTTCTCACAGGAAGCCTCGATCGTTCTCCTGGGGCCCACTGGGGGCCTCGCTGAGCAGGGGTGACTCAGCTTCCTCTGGGCCCCCGCACAGAAGCAGGACCCCTGTCAACGCAGGGGTCCTCTCGCCTGTGTGTTCCCATCCACTTCCTGCTCTAGAAAACCTCCAGTCATGGTTCAAGTCTCTGCTTAGAGGAAGACTTGTTGAAAAAAAAACAGTTTGTGCTTCACATTGCTATACCATTTGTCACTTTATAGAAAAGCTTTCTCACATATTGGTTCCTCCACTGTTCACAGCAACGCTGAGATTATAGGGAAGCCATTGTTATCACTGGTACTCCCATGAAGAAAGTGAGACTCAGACAGTGAAGGCGGTTGGCTGAGGCCATTTGGCTTATTGGTGGAGGGCTGGCACTCAAGCCCAGGATTCTAGAAGACTCTTTTGGGACCTTATAGTTCTTTCTTGGGTGGCCTTCAGCATTTAGCCCTTATCATATGCTTCCCAGGTGATATTATGGTAAAGAAGCTGTCTGCCAGTGCAGGAGATATAAGAGACATGGGTTCAGTTCCCTGAGTTAGGAAGATTCTCTGGAGGAGGAAAAATGACAACCCACTCCAGTATTCTTGTCTAGAGAATCCCATGAACAGAGGAGCCTGGTGGATCACAAAGAGTCGGACATGACTGAAGTGATTTAACATGCGCTCACGTATGTGCTTGCTATGTGTAAAATGTTTGTTGATTGAATGACTGATTGTAATTTTCAACCATCGTGAGACAGATCCTCAGAGCTCTAAGCAAGATACTGTGGGGAGGGGAAGGACACAGGCTTTGCAGAGACAATTCAGGTTTAAGTTCACTAAGACCCACATTAGCTGTGATTTTAGGTAAGGCTCAAGTTCCCTAAGTAGTTTTCTCTGAACATAGGGTAATAATGGGGATTTTTTGGGTCAGTTATAGCATCTAAATGAGATAATGTGGCTCAAGGGATGGCATAGTATTTACTTCACAGAAGGTGTGTAGCTATGCAAGATTCTTTCCATTGTTCTCATAGTTATGCTTAGCTTCAGATACTCATCAGAGCTAAACAAACTCTGCAGATATGTTCTTTGTATATGGGACAATTCCTTTGCTCAGTAATCTTTGAAAAATTAAGGACACACACGTACAAAGGAAATAAAGTCTGGCCCTGGCTCATTTAGTCACTGTAATCAGGAAATGAGCTCGGGTGCCATCAGTGTGAATTTCCCAGTTCGCTCCTCTGAGTTCTGGGTACCAAGATTAGTCATCATTTCATGTGATTTATTTTAGATAAACACCATTTCTAGCCCTGTAAACAGAGTGGAACAACCCACTGCATTGCAGATTCTCTGTGTTTCTCACTCCTAACTGGATGGTCTGACTTTCATTGTTCCTTGCTCTTGCCTACCTGCAAGGGGTCACAGAGACACTCATCAAGGTGAGGAAGTGGCACCAAGTCTGAAATTTCAGACACTTATATTTCAAGAAAATGCATAAGCAGTCAGGATGCTATTTCTTTAAAAGTGCCCTTTATTTCACCAATTAGATATTTTCTGTGAGTTAGCAATTTTTCCTTTGAAGTCAAATGTATGAACCTAGTGGTGTTAATATCTTAGATTTCAAGTTCCTTACAGCTAGGAACCATGTTATGGTCATCACTGTATACCCAGGGCCAGGGTCACTCTGCATTCTCAATGAATAGTTCTTGAATGAGCAAAGGTCCTGCATTCATTCATTCACTTTATAGAAATAGACTGTGAACACTGCTGAGTCCTGAGTTGCCATCCAGGTGAGTAAGATAGTTTACCACCTTAAGGAGCTCAAGGCAGGCATGTTATCCAAGCAGAACAATCTTAAAGATGAGTGTGACTCCCCACCGAGAGGAGGGATGAGTCTGGAGATGAGGAGGTCAGGCAGAGGGGATCAAGCAGGATGCAAAGCTGTTCAAGAGGACAGCTGTGAATGAATCAAGCAAGTCTCCTCATTGGGAGCCAATCATGTGATTTTAGGTAAGGATCTGCCACCTTGAACAGCCCCAAACCGAATGGAGGAGGAGAAATTGTCACCGTGGAGAGGGTGGCAGATAATGATGGCTTCAGGCAATCAAGGCAGATCTCTAGGGCTTCCCTGATAGTTCAGACAGTAAAGAGTCTGTCTGCAATGTGGGAGACTTGGGTTCGATCCCTGGGTCAGGAAGTTCCCTTGGAGAAGGAAATGGCAACCCACTCCAGTATTCTTGCCTGAAAAATCCCATGGATGGAGGGATTTTTAAGACAAGTCACTTAGGACAAATATAATCCTGCGTTCACATCCAGGACAGTGGCTGATGTCATTAGTATCTGCAGAGAACCAGGGACCACTGTGGTCCTATCTGCTAATGGAAACTTTCAATGTGATGGAGCCTCTGCTGGAAGGAGCATGAAGGGCATGATCACTTCTGGGGAGATGTTTGACCCTTTCCAGGGCCTCCTTCATTATTGTTTCTTGATAAAGAGGATTTTTTAAAAAAATATTTACTTATTTATTTGGCTGCATCGGGTCTCAGTTGGGGTGTGTGGGATACTTGTTACATCACGTGGAATCTTTCCTTGTGACACATGGACTCTCTAGTTGTGGCTCACCAGCTTTTGGTTGCTTCATGGCATGTGGGATCTTAGTTGCCTGACCAGGGATCAAATGTGTCCCCTATATTGCAAGGCAGACTCTTAACCGCTGTACCATTAGCAAAGTCCCAGTAGGATTTAAATAAATCAAGATGATTGTGTTTTTTTTTTTCTTTCCACAACTACACTGTGATGGGAAGTGGGATAATGCATTTTACATCATAGCCATGATCTACATTGTTGTTTACTCTTGTTCAGTTAGTATATTTTGCTGAGCACCTCTCTTTTGTGCTGGTCCCGAGTAGGGCTTAGGATTCAGAGATGGGCAAGAGTAAGTCTCTTCAATTTAAGGATCTCCCAGTAGTGGAAAAAAAAAACGACTCATAAGTAATGACAATGTCCTGTGGAAGGGGAGACAGACAAAAGAGGGCATAGGGAGGCTGATTAATTATGCTCTTAGGGGTGAGGGAAGCCTCACAGAAGAAGTAAGGGATGAATAGGAGTTTTCTGGTGGTGAAGAAGAAAGTAACATTTTTAGGTAGTGAAAATGACATGAATAATTGCATGAGGGCAGTAGATTCATGGTTTGGAAAATAATGAATTAGTGTAGCTAGAGTTGAGTTGCCAACTCAAATATAAGCAGCCCAGTTAGATGTGAATTTTAGGTAGACAGTGAATATTTTTTTAGCAGGCGCATGTCCCAAATATTGCATGAGGCATGCTTACACGGAAAACATTATTTGTTGTTTTTTCCAAGATTCAAATTTCACTGGAAATTCTTCATTTTTATTTGCTAAGTCTGGTGACTCTAGAGTACATCACAGATGAGACCACATTATAGAGGTCTTTGAAAGTTTTAACTTCAGTCTTGTGGGGTGGTCTTGGAAAGTCCTTAAACTGAGTTGTGATATAATCAGACTTCTGATATTCCTCTGGCTTCATGGAGGATAATCTAGAAAGGGGGAACCTGGAAGTAAGAACACTGATTTAAATGTAGAGAAAGGGGGGTTTGGAACCAGAGTAACAACCAAGAACTTCTCAGGCAACAGACTCCAGAGAGATTTTGGAGATGGAAGCCATGGACTCGCTGAGAAAGCCTGAGTATTTGTGCTGGCAATCTTTATTTGTCACAGCCTCTGTATGTTTGTCTTTGAAAGCTTATGACCTTAAGGATATTCACTCTCAATAGTCTTCAGACTGGAGATTCTCTGGAGGCTGGAATTCTGTGCCATTAACCATTAGCCATTAGAACATGGTTCAGCTCTTTATTTCTTTAAAACGTACACTCAGGCTAAACTCTGAGCCAGTTAATCACAACTTGATTAAGAGGCCAAGTCCATGCTGGGCACAGGTGGAAACACTTAGTGCCATAACTTTAGAAGGGTCTATAAAAAAGAATGTCTTCCATACTTTCTTAGGAGAGATTTATTTTTCAAAAGAAAGTATATATTTTGGAAGTGGAAGGACATTGTTTATTTCTGAGACTGAATATAGCTCCAAAGTTATAGAATGTGCTTGGGTTCTCTAGACTGGGTGCTGAGAACTCACAGAATTGTGTTAGAAGGAAGTGTTTGGTTAGGTTAGTTTCCTCCTGTTACAGCTGGGGAAGCTGTAGACCAGAGAAGAGATGTGATCAACTCAGGGTGGCAGAACTTGGGCAGGGGAGAGGATTCGTGACTTCCAGCTAAAAGGCAACAGGAATTCTTTAAACATTTAGAGTCTGGAAACACAGTGCCATTCGTTTCCTCTGTAACAACCAAATTGCAAAGGATTTCTCCTTGAGATTTTTCAATTTGAATGAAAGTATGAACACAAACCTTTTTAAAAGGGATTTCATGAAATTATGTCACTTGGGAATTACCACATCTTATTCGTATTGACAGCCCTTTTGAAATAGGTTGACCCAACTTAATTCCTGAAGGTTTTCAAAGTTTTTGGAACTTGGAAAAAGAAAAGTTTGTGTAAATAGGAAATAATAGTTATTTGCTAAATGCATTCTCGGCTGCAAGATTCTGACATTTTGGCAGAGGCAAGTTTTCCTTTCAATAGATCAACTTTCAGAGCCAAATTGTGCTTAAAAAGAATAAAGCAAAAAGTATTGTATTTACATTTCAAGGATGAAATGTCTTTCCTCCTTAGAAATCTGAGGAATTATGTCTGGACCACTGCTTGGCCTGCTTTTGCTTCATCAGTTCCAAGGAGACCTTCACTATTATAATGTCCCAAGGTAACTCCTCCTTCAGGGTTGAGAGATTTGCTCCCTATAAAAAGACTTACCAGAATCCTCCCTTCTTTCCTCAACAATGAGAAACCACAACCAAATGGTCCTGAGTTATCTACTCTACGTTCAGTCCTAAGAGGTGATTTGATTTTGTTTCTAATATCTTGATCCCTGGATATCTTTTATTTCATATCTTATATGTGGTCCCTTCCAGCTCCTTCTGAGATAGGGAGGGTAGGGAGAAGCAAGAGCAGTGATTCTGGAGTCAGGGGGTCCCTGGGGCCACATTATTCACCCACATACTTCTGAGTCACACAACTTGTCCTTCATGGGGATTTGGCACAAACTCTCTTCCCTGTTAATGTTGATGAAAAGTGTTTTACCATAAATGCTAATTACCAAGTGAGGAATATAGAGTTAGGACCCTCAGATGGATCTTAGGGGTGGTATACAGTGTACACACTAAATAAGATGGTCCCCAAATCCCATGGATGGAGGAGCCTGGTGGGCTGCAGTCCATGGGGTTGTGAAGAGTCAGACACGACTGAGTGACTTCACTTTCACTTTTCAGTTTCATGCGTTGGAGAAGGAAATGGCAACCCACTCCAGTGTTCTTGCCTGGAGAATCCCAGGGATGGGAGAGCCTGGTGGGCTGCCGTCTATGGGGTCGCACAGAGTCGGACACGACTGAAGCGACCTAGCAGCAGCGGCAGGTACATCAGGCCTTTGCCAAATCCACCCTCTATATCTGTCCTGCCAGTTCCCATACAGTGCAATGGCTCAAGCGTTACAGAACCTGCCTGCAATGCAGGAGACACAGGAGATGAGTTCAATCCCTGAGTCCAGAAGGTCCCCCGGAGGAGAAATGGCAACCCATGCCAGTATTTTTGCCTGGAATATCCTGTGGACAGAGGAGCTTGGTGGTCTACAGTCCACAGGGTCACAAAGAGTTGGACATGACTGAGCACACACACGCTACGTGCTGCACTGTCTTCAGTATCTTCCATGCACGAGGCATGGGGCATGGCAATGAACAAAACACGCAAGTACTAGTTGAATATTTCTCCTACTGGATCTATGGATACCCGAACATTTCTCCTACTGAATCTATGGATACCCAAGGGGCCCAAATTCTTGTTGCTATGTGAATTCTACGAGAATTTAGCAAATTCCTCTTTTCATTTGAAGATCATCTAAAAATGAACATAAAAAATAATCTTGATTGATTGAAAATGTTGCCTTAAAATAGTCCTGTGACAGGCTCATGGTGTCTATATTTACACTTGTGACATTGAGCACATCAGAACCAATGATCAATAAACTGACATTAAGCTTTCAGCAACTATACAGCGGAAGTGAGAAATAGATTTAAGGGACTAGATCTGATAGACAGAGCGCCTGATGAACTATGGCTGGAAGTCTGTGACATTGTACAGGAGACAGGAATCAAGACCATCCCCAAGAAAAAGAAATGCAAAAAAGCAAAATGGCTGTCTGGGGAGGCCTTACAAATAGCTGTGAAAAGAAGAGAAGTGAAAAGCAAAGGAGAAAAGGAAAGATATACCCATTTGAATGCAGAGTTCCAAAGAACAGCAAGGAGAGATAAGAAAGCCTTCCTCAGTGATCAATGCAAAGAAACAGAGGAAAACAATAGAATGGGAAAGACTAGAGATCTCTTCAAGAAAATTAGAGATACCAAGGGAACATTTCATGCAAAGATGGGCACAATAAAGGACAGAAATGGTATGGACCTAACAGAAGCAGAAGATATTAAGAAGAGGTGGAAAGAATACACAGAATAACTGTACAAAAAAAGATCTTCACGACCCAGATAATCACGATGGTGTGATCACTCACCTAGAGCCAGACATCCTGGAATGTGAAGTCAACTGGGCCTTAGGAAGCATCATGACAAACAAAGCTAGTGGAGGTGATGGAATTCCAGTTGAGCTGTTTCAAATCCTAAAATATGATGCTGTGAAAGTGCTGCACTCAATATGTCAGCAAATTTGGAAAACTCAGCAGTGGCCACAGGACTGGAAAAGGGCAGTTTTCATTCCAATCCCAAAGAAAGGCAATGCCAAAGAATGCTCAAACTACCATACAATTGTACTCATCTCACACGTTAGTAAAGTAATGCTCAAAATTCTCCAAGCCAGGCTTCAGCAATACATGAACCGTGAACTTCCAGATGTTCAAACTGGTTTTAGAAAAGGCAGAGGAACCAGAGATCAAATTGCCAACATCTGCTGGATCATCAAAAAAGCAAGAGAGTTCCAGAAAAACATCTATTTCTGCTTTATTGACTACAAAAGCCAAAGCCTTTGACTGTGTGGATCACAATAAACTGTGGGAAATTCTGAGAGAGATGGGAATACCAGACCACCTGACCTGCCTCTTGAGAAACCTGTATGCAGGTCAGGAAGCAGCAGTTAGAACTGGACATGGAGCAACAGACTGGTTCCAAATAGGAAAAGGAGTACATCAAGGCTGAATATTGTCACACTGCTTATTTAACTTCTATGCAGAGTACATCATGAGAAACGCTGGGCTGGAGGAAGCACAAGCTGGAATCAAGATTGCCAGGAGAAATATCAATAACCTCAGATATGCAGATGACACCACCCTTATGGCAGAAAGTGATGAAGAACTAAAGAGCCTCTTGATGAAAGTGAAAGAGGAGAGTTAAAAAGTTGGCTTAAAGGTCAATATTCAGAAAACTAAGATCATGGCATCCAGTCCCATCACTTCATGGGAAATAAATGGGGAAACAGTGGAAACAGTGGCTGACCAGTTTTTTGAGGTCCAAAATCACTGCAGATGGTGATTGCAGCCATGAAATTAAAAGACACTTACTCCTTGGAAGGAAAGTTATGAGCAACCTAGACAGCATATTGAAAAGCAGAGACATTACTTTGCCAAAAAATGTCTGTCTAGTCAAGGCTATGGTTTTTCCAGTGGTCATGTATGGATGTGAGAGTTGGACTATAAAGAAAGCTGAGAGCTGAAGAATTGATGTTTTGAACTGTGGTTTTGGAGAAGATTCTTGAGAGTCCCTTGGACTGCAAGGAGATCCAACCAGTCCATCCTAAAGGAGATCAGTCCTGGGTGTTCATTGGAAGGACTGATGCTGAAGCTGAAACTCCAATATTTTGGCCACCTGATGCAAAGAGCTGACTCATCTGAGAAGACCCTGATGCTGGGAAAGATTGAGGGCAGGAGGAGAAGGGGATGACAGAGGATGAGATGGTTAGATGGCATCACCGACTGGATGGACATGGGTTTGGGTGGACTCTGGGAGTTGGTGATGGACAGGGAGGCCTGGCATGCTGGGGTTCATGGGGTCACAAAGAGTTGGACATGACTGAGCAACTGAACTGAACTGAACTGAAGCTTTCAGTGCATGGTCCGTCATTCAAGCTGGAAATCAGTGGACATGTCCTTGAGCTCTGACAGCGTTCTTTCCTCTAAATGGGTTTCACATTTTTCACAAGTTTAAGAAGCACAGTCCACTAGTCACACCAGAATAGTTGTAGTTGCCTGCAGCCATCATTCTCTTCCAAAACTTGGATCACACAGGTCTCATGGGAAGCAAGAAAATGGTCCCCCAAAGATGTACACACTCCAATACTTGTGAATATGTCATATTACATATAGTTTAAACAGTTAAAAGAAATTTTTTGATGTGGACCATTTTAAAAATCTTTTTTGAATTTGTTACAATATTGCTTTTGGGTTTTTTTTTTTAATATGTTTTGGTTTTTTGGCCCTTATTAGCTCCCCGAGCAGGGATGGAACCCCTGCACTGGAAGATGGAGTCTTAACTACTGGACCTCCAGGGAAGACTCTGGAACCCGGTTCTTTTGTCTCACACAGCTATGCAGCTTCAGAAGACGAAGGATCATGAGGGTTAAGTCAGAAGCGCCTTTGGGATTCTGTGCTCATATGCATGTTGGGCGGGGCGGGGGGGGGGGTCGGGTGTTACATCTCATGTTCTGTATCAAAGGTGCAAAGAAGTTATTTGAGGTACCCAAGGTCCTGTATTTAATATACATCTGAACTGATTTCTGTGAGAGAAGCAACACTGACCTTGGCCATTTTGGCTAATAGCATCTTTTCTGGAACTGCGACTCGAATAAATGTCGGAGCTCTCTGCCTTTACTTCTAATTCTGATTTTACAAAGAGGGCCCTGCTAGGAAATTATATTGGGATTGGAAATGAAGAAGGGGTTTTGAAAGAGAGAAAGAAACAAGATTTCAGGGTCATGGGTGTCAGCCACCAGGGTGCCTGAGAGCCTGGGCTGGTGGGCAAGTGTCCCCGAGGGATGGAATTAAATGGCCTGTGAGTCTCTTGCAAACCTCTTAGCTTTTCCTGCAACACCCAGAGGAGAGGACTCTGGTTTGTAAGCTATTTTGTTCTAAAACTTCCTCTTTATTTTTCTAACTTTTGTAGAAATAAAATAACTTTGACAGGGCAGTCATTTGTGAAAATACAAGTCAATGAAATGGAATTTATAAACTTTAAGTGAAGCCAGTATTTGGATTGTCTTGTTTCAATTAAGTTGCTGTGCTTTTTACCTTTTAAGAACGAGGATTCTGTCGTGTTCTGTACTTAAATGCATTGTGCCAAGGTTAACTTTTGAATAAACAGAAGATGGAAGGAAAGGGGAAGATACCAGAGTAAAAGGGGAGAGGTGGGGAATGGAGCAATGCAATGGAATAAGCACACTGTTCAAATCAGAGAGGCCTGAACTCAAATACTGGTTCTGGGCTGGCTAGCTGTGTGACATTGGGTAATATACTTAACTTCTCTGAGCCTGTTTCCTAATCAATATAATCAATATATTTAATTATATATAAATACGTAATTTATATATACATATATAATTAATATAGAAATATAATTACAAATTTGGCTTTGAGGGTTGATTAAATGGAATATCGTATGTAATTTTCCCTGGTGCAAAGGAGGCTCTCAGTAAATACTGAATAAATAAATAATAACTCTTGAAACTATTTCTGACTGTCTGTGGATCACTTCTTGATTTTCGATGTACTTTGAAAATCATAGTTACCTAGGGTGGTGTCATTGCATTGTGACCTCTTAAACCTAATTTTCCAAGCAGTTAACTTCATCTCTGTTAGGTTTGCTGGCTCTTCTCTCAGGAGTGGAGAGTGAGCCTTCCTTCCTCCCTACTTTCTTCTTTTCCTCCTTCTTCTTTCCTTTCTCCCTCATTCACAGAGGATATGGAAAATGGATATTAAAATTGTATTATATTCCAGGCACTGGGTTAGGAGGAAAGCCTATGAGATCAGCCCCTGGGAAGGTCACAGACTTGGGGAAAGACGCAGAGCAGGAGCCATGGACTCTGTCTGAGTCGGGGGGTAGTGGAGAGGAGTGGGCTTCCTCCAAAAGGACGGCATTTTCCTGAAAATCTGAAGGAGTTACGCGGAGTGTCATGGCAGGGCCACTCCAGCAAGAGGTAGAGGTGAGTGCTGAGGGACAGAGACCATGCTGGAGATAGAGCAGTTTTTCCAGCCCAGGGAAATCTGATAGTGAGTTCTGGTTCTGTCGCACATTATTATTGGTGAGGCCTTGTGTGCATCTCTTAGCATCTCTGAGCCGTGGTTAATCACGTGACAGCACAGGGTTGCGTGTGGGCATGGATGGGCCAGGAGTTACGTGCCTTTTGATGGGTTTGCCTTAGTTCCTCCTTTATGAGCTGCGGCATGCACATCACTATTGCTCTCACGTCTCAGAACTCCAGCTTTGTAAATTCTGCTAGTTTGATAACTCATCTTTTTAAGTTTCTTGAGGCTTTATTTTTTTTTTGGTGGTTCAGTCAGGTAAAAAAATCTGCCTGCAATGCAGGATACCTGGGTTTGATCCCTAGGTCAGGAAGTTCCCCCGGAGAAGGAAATGGCAACCCATTCCAGTATTCTTGCCTGGAGAATCCCATGGACAAAGGAGCCTGGCAGGCTACAGTTCATAGGGTTGCAAGAGCTGAACACGACCGAGAGACTAAACCATCAGGCAATGGATTTACAACGTTGTGTTAATTTCTATTGTACAGCAAAGTGATTCAGCTATACACACACAAGTATAGGCATTTATATACATTTACATTAATAATAGTTAATATTATTTTCCATTATGGTTTATCATAGGATACTGAATATAGTTCCTTGTGCTATAAGAGTAGGACCTTTGTATTTCTCCATTCTATATATACTGGTGTGCGTCTGTTAACCCCAAACTCCCACTGAGGCGTAATTTATAGTCAGAAACTTTCTGCCTTATTAAGTGTACAGTTCTATGAATTTTGAAAGAAAAAACATCCAATGTTGTAACCACTACCATGGCCAGGATTGAGGCCATTTTCATCACTCCAAAATGCTCCCACGTGCCTTCTTTGTAGTCAGTACCTTCCTACCACCTGCGGCCCCTACCAACCATTGATCTGTTTTTCTATGTTGATAGTTTTGCTTTTTCCAGAATTTCACATAAGTGAAATTATACTAGTGGGTAGTAGCTTGAATCTGCTTCCTTTCACATGGTATACTGTGTTTGAGACTATTTAGTGGTGTTGCCCTTATTAATAGTGTCTTTCTGTTCCTTTGTGTGGATGGACCTCTGCTGATGACATTCAAGTTGTTCTCAGTTTTTGAAGACCACGTGGAAGTTGCTACAAATATTTGCATGCAGGTTTTGTGGGAGGTGTTTATTTTCATTTCTCTTGGGCAGTTTCCTAGATGTACAATTGGTGTGTCTTATGGTAAGTCTGTGCTTAAGTTTATAAGACACTGTCCAAGTGTTTTTTTTTTAAATGCTGTGTCATTTCAATGACTCACTGTTTTGAAAATGAAACTTCGATTTTGAGACAATTATAGATTTCTACGCGGTTGTAAGAAATAATACAAAGAGATCCTGAAAGCCTGTATAGCCTGTACCCAGTTTTCCCTGGTGGTAACATTTCACAGAACCATGGTAAAGCATCACAGCCTGGATACTGAGGTTGTCACAGTCAGGACGCAGGACGCTGTACCAGCACTAGGGGTCCTTCCAGCCCCCTCCCATCCTCCCAAACCAGCCTCTCCTTCGCTTCTGGCATCTAGTAATCAGTTGTCCATTTCTATAATTTTGTCATTTCAAGAATGCTATGTGAATGAAATCACACATTTTGTAACCTTTTGGGATTGGAATTTTTCACTCAGCACAGTTTGCTGGAGAGTCATCAGGTTGTTCCTTTCAGCGGTAGTTGTTCCATTTTATTTCTGAGTGGTTTTCCACGATATTGACAAACCTCAGTGTATTTAACCAGTCTCCATTGAAAGATATCCACATCGTGTGTTGTTTTTAGTTTTAGCCTATTACAAACAGAGTTGCCGTAAGTATTCGTGGATAGGCTTTTGTGTGAATACAAGTTTTCATTCTCTGGGATGAATATCCAGGGACAACTGATGGATCGTTGGTAATTGCATGCTTAGTTTTATAGGTAACTTCAAATCATCTTCCAGCCTGGCTGAACCATCCCTGGGTTGGGAAGATCCCCTGGAGAAGGGAACGGCTGCCCACTCCAGTATTCTGGGCTGGAGACTCCCATGGGCAGAGGAGCCTGGGTGGGCTATAGTCCATGGGGTCGCAGTCTTTATATTTTAAATATAAACAACCATCTTTATATTTCCATCAGCAATATGTGAAAAAGTCTACTGATCCATGTCCTTGGCAATTTTTTAATTTCTTCAGTTTCTCATGGAGATTTAGTTTCCCAGAAGCTATCAGCAACATGCCCTTGGATTTGTCATTTCTGTAATGTAAAACTATTGTTTCTGTTAATCTCTTCTTTGTGTAGCTGAGTGAGGTGTTGTCTGATGTCAGACCAAAAAGTGGATAAAAGTGGATGTTCCCTGCAAACTGGTGTTTTGATTTGACCCCCGACCTGTATGAGGTGTATGATTTCCTGTTTCCACTATCCTGCTGGGATGTTCAGCACCAAGTCATATGTTCATTGTTAGGATCTCCCATTATCCTCCTTTCATTGCTTGTTCATGTCCTTTTTATAATGCTGTAAATATTTAGCTATAAATAATTCATCTCACTCACTGTATGAGTATCTCCAGAGTAATGCCCCTCTAACTGCCCACTCCTCCTCAGCTGAGTTCAGTTCAGTTCAGTCATTCAGTCGTGTCTGACTCTTCAAGACCCCGTGAACCGCAGCACACCAGGCCTCCCTGTCTGTCACCAACTCCCGGAGTTCACTCAAACCCATGTCCATCGAGTCGGTGATACCATCCAGCCATCTCATCCTCTGTTGTCTCCTTTTCTTCCTGCCCCAATCCCAGCATCAGTCTTTTCCAATGAGTCAACTCTTCACATGAGGTAGCCAAAGTACTGGAGTTTCAGCTTTAGCATCATTCATTCCAAAGAACACCCAGGACTGATCTCCTTTAGGATGGACTGGTTGGATCTCCTTGCAGTCCAAGGGATTCTCAAGAGTCTTCTCCAACACCACAGTTCAAAAGCATCAATTCTTTGGAGCTTTTTCTTTATAGTCCAACTCTCATATCTATACATGACTACTGGAAAAACCATAGCCTTGACTAGACAGACCTTTGTTGGCAAAGTAATGTCTCTGCTTTTTAATTTTCTGTCTAAGTTGGTCATAACTTTCCTTCCAAGGAGTAAGTTTCTTTTAATTTCATGGCTGCAATCACCATCTGCAGTGATTTTGGAGCCCCCCAAAATAAAGTCTGACACTGTTTCCACTGTTTCCCCATCTATTTGTCATGAAGTGATGGGACCTAAAGATGCCTTGAAAGTATTTAATTCATCAAAGTCCATCTAGTCAAAGCAATGGTTTTCCAGCAGCCATGTGTGGATATGAGAATTGAACCATAAAGAAAGCTGAGCACTGAAGAATTGATGCTTTTGAACTGTGATGCTGGAGAAGACTTGAGAGTCCCTTGAACAACAAGGAGATCAAACCAGTCAATCCTGAAGGAAATCAGTCCTGAATATTCATTGGAAGGACTGATGCTGAAGCTGAAACTCCAATACTTTTGCCACCTGTTATGAAGAACTGACTCGTTGGAAAAGACCCTGATGCTGGGAAAGATTGAAGGCAAGAGAAGAAGGGGATGACAGAGGATGAGACGGTTGGATGGCTTCACCAACTCGATGAACATGAGTTTGAGCAAGCTCTGGAAGTTGGTAATGGACAGGGAAGCCTGCCATGCTGCAGTTCATGGGGTCCAAAAACGTTGGACACAACTGAGTGAATGAACTGAATTCATTAGATATGTAAAGAACAATTTGCATGGATTTTATGTGGGTTTGGCCTCAAGCAATCCTCGAGAGTCTAGAAGAAAAAGTTAAGCTGTGAATCTGGATAACTATAAAACCAGGCAAAATATGTTGATTAATTTAAAAGAATTCAGATGCTCATGGAGTTCAGAGATGAGAGAAATTGTGACTACAGTAGAGATAAAGAAGGCTTGTTTTAATAGCTTTATGACTTAAAAAAAACCAAACTTTTTATTTTGTATTGGGGTATAGTCAATTAACAGCGTTGTGATAGTTTCAGGTAAACAACGAAGGGGACTCAGCCATACATACATATTCATTCACTCCCAAACTCCCCTTCCATCCAGGCTGCCATATAACACTGAGCAGAGTTCCATGTGCTACACAGTAATTCCTCATTGGTTATCCATTTTAAATGTAGCAGTGTATACACATCCATTTAAATAGTTTTATGACTTTTTAAAAGTTGAATCTTCAGCATCAACTATTAATATTAAAATTCTTTTAGGAGTTAGATGGGGTTGTATAAACTCCTGTTACCTCTAAGTGAGGCACCATGGGGAAAAAAGTCTGGGGGATACTTGGGGAGGTCTAGAGATGAGGTTCTGCCTGCAGTAATGGCAGAGCTGAGTAGGTAACCAGGAGGGAAGACAGCTGGGGAAGGGCCTTTCCTGTCTCAGGAAAAACCAACCAGGGGCAAGAGCGAGGAGGACTGGGATACTGAGAGATAGAGAGGCACAGCTTGTCCATATAAGATGACTCTGAAGGACCCAGCAGCATTCTTAGAAATTTCAAGAGTTGAAATAGGGAGGAGTTTACGGTTTTGAAGCATCACAATTGGAGTGTGGTGAACAGCCTGCCCTTCTGGGGTCCCGAAACCCAAGGAGACCTAGACCAATGGGGCTGCCTTACTGCAGAGTCTCTGCTTGTTCTTAGGTCCACAGTCCTGCCAGGATCAGTGAAGGAAACACACAGATGACCTCAGAGGAGCCCAGAGGGCACCGCTGGAGTCTGATGTCTGATCCAATCATTGGGTTTGCTATTTTTTTTTTTTTAACAGCAAAACCCCTCAACCAAACAAATGCAGAAGTGAAAGAAAGGACTTGGGGAACAAAGGGGGTCACAGCTCTGGTAGAAATAAAATTACTCTCATGACACAGTTGTTGGTCTGGCCCCATATTCATGACCCAGACCTTGGTGAATAGCCACAATAAAAGCTACTGGTCTAATCAGTTTGGGAGAAAAGGGTTGAGACCACACAAAGAAAGCGCAGGGAATTTACTGGGCTCATGGAACTGCTGTGCATCTTGACTGTAACGGTAATGGTTACACAAAGCTGCATGTGTGGTGTGTGTGTGTTAGTTGCCCAGTTATGTCTGAAAATTTGTGATCCCGTGGACTGTAGCCCACCCAGGCTCCTCTGTCCTTGGAATTCTCCAGGCCAGAATACCAGAGTGGGTAGCCATTCCCTTCTCCAGGGGATCTTCCCAACACAGGGATCAAACTCCCGTCTCCTGCCTTGGCAGGTGGATTCTTTACTGTCTGAGCCACCAGGGAGCCCATAGGTATTAAAATTCATGGAACTGTAAAAAATGCTACTAGTCTAATCAGGTACCTTTCCTGGGTTTATAGAAAGCACAGTAACCCTGTGAGGCAGGTATTATCCATTTTTCCCAAATAAGGATGCAGACTTAAGGGGCTTGAGGAGAGAGCCCAAGTCATGCAAATAAGAAATGAGAGCAGAGGTGAGCTGCCAGCTACGTCCCGCAGGGCAAGGGTGGAGGTGCTAGAGCCAGCTGTGTGTGTGCGTGCTGCTGTTTCAGTTCCTGGATTTGACCCCGGTATATTTTATTCTGAAAAGCAAGCAAACAAAACCCCAAAATAAGCTCATCCAATTCTAGAAGTCATCGAATCATAGAATTCAAAGATGAGTGGGACGTGTTGGGGCTTCGTGTTGTTACTCATTTGGAATATGCCTGGTCCATGGGGCTTAAGGGGCTCTTCCAAAGTCCCATCTTCAGGAAATATCAGTGTCAGTCCTGATTCTCTGTCTTCCGAAGTTAAACCCGAAAGGCATTATGGGGTTTTTCTCTCTCCATGGCAAAAATCGAAAGACATGAGACACACACAATAGCTGTAATCAGCGAGTATTCTTTCCCCTTTGCTCTCTCGCCTCTTCATCTGTTTAGTTTAAAAATTCCTACAGTTGGTTACAAATTCTCACATCACCTCTGCCTTTTTATCAGGTTTGTGCAGTTGGGAGATAAAAAGCCACACTATCTTCAAATCAAGCAGGCAGTTGCTGTGATGAATCCTTCCTTCCTAATTTAAGCTGAAACCGCAAAGTGGGCCCCACGTTATAACCAGTGATGGGAAAGGGGAAAACCAGAGGGGAAAATGGTAGTGTTGCTGGGCTGATTAACTCTACAGGAGAGCCTCCAACTCACCCAGGCCCTCCCCCTCTGACCTACTTTCTCCAGCCATCGAAAGAAGAGAGAGGTTACACAGAGAGGTTTCAAAGCGAGGTCGGATAGCATCTTGTCTGTTCCCACCAGATAAGCTTTCCCAAGCCTGCCTTCGTCACTCACTGCTTCGGAGGCCAAGGTGCTGCCGTAATCAGTTGAAACAGTAGCCTACTATTAGTGCTGCCTCCGTCCCCAGCATAGTGCAGGGTTTCTTGGTCTGGATTGAAAGGCTGACATTCTTGGTAATGAATAGGACATTTTAAATCACTAGTCTATGTCCCACAGGCATTCTGCCCAGGGACAATTGATGAGGGCAAGAAAAATGATAATAAGGGAACCCAGGACTTCATTCCTACCAGAATGCTGCTGGTGGTTATGGAGAAAACAATCTGACGTGTGTTCTTATTAATCCTCTGCCTGTGCATCTGGGACAAGGATGGAGATGCTAAAATTCGAGCCAGGCTTCTCTGGCTCCCTTTGGAAACTGCTGGATCTAATCCTTAGCAATAACAGAGCACCCGTTTCTTTGTTTATTTTCCCGAGTAAAATACTAATTCATGTAAATGAATCACTGAACTAGGTCTGTTAGACTATTTCTTATTTTCCTAATGATTCCCATTTTCTGGACACCCAACAGCACGTTTCTGAAGATGTTAATCATCTAGGTTTTTTCATGTGTACTGGATGCTGGGTCCATACTCCTTGTCATTCTCCTCATGGTTCTTACTCCCTCTTGCTTCTCTTTCTTTGACTTATTTTTATTAACTTATTTATTTTTGATTCTCTGGGTCTTCATTGGTGCACGCAAGTTTTCTCTAGTTGCAGTAAGCAAGGGGGCTCCTCCTTGTGAGTTCTCATTGTGGCCTCTAGGGTACACAGGCTTCAGCAGTTGGGCCTTGTGGGCTTAATTGCTCTGTGGCTTGTGGGATCTTCCTGGACACGGGATCAAACCCGTGTCCCCTGCATTGGCAGGTGGATTCTTAACCACTGGACTACCAGAGAAATCCATTGCTTCTCTGTCGTTGAAACTTGATTTCCTTCTTTGCTTAATCAATTCCTACCAACCTTTCAAAATGTATCACATTAAAAACCAATACAGAATTGTAAAGTAAAAATTAAAAATAAATAAATAAATAAATAAATTTAAAAAAAATAAAAAAATATTAAAAAATTTTTTTTTACTCCAACTTCAAGATTATTTTTGAAATGGGAAAATTTATTTCCAACTCAAAGAAGGTGCCAAAGTTTCCATTCTTTGGTGACATAAAAGGCCTGAACCTATTTTTTTAATTGATGGATAATACACATGCAGTAAACTAGATAGCAATTATCTAAGTAGAGCTTGGTAGTATTTTATATATATCTGTGTAACAAACATGCAGATTAAAGTAAGCATTTCTAGGACACATGACGATTCTTTTCTGTTCCCTACTCCTGATATCAGCACATTTTTGACTTCTGTGACCATCAATTATATTGTCCTGCTCTTGAACTTCATGTAAGTTCAGTATGCAGTTTTTTTGCAGGTTTTGTTGTTGTTGTTGTTGTTGCTCAAGGTAATACTTTTTAGATTCAGCCATATTATTGTGGGCATCAGTGGGTGATTTTTTAATTGACATATAGTTGTTCATTTTTTGACTATACCACAATTTATGTATCTGTTCTTCTCCTGATAATATTTGCTCCCAGCTTTTGAGAATTATGAATAAATCTATAAATAATCTTGTCCATATTTTTTTGCTGGATAAATGTACTTACTTCTCTTGGGGATAAAACTGTACGTGAGACCAGTGATTTACAGGGTAGGTCTTTGTTTTTAGGTTTAATGGACACAACCAAATAGTTATATAATGTGTTTGTACCAGTTTAATTTCCTAATATTTGAGATTTCAAGTTGCACTACATCCTTACGAACAGTTTGCATTATAGAATTTTTAATAATTTAATTTGAATTTTTTTCATTTTAAAAAGAATTTTAAAAACTTTAATTTTATTTTCTTAGATGAGTATTGATCTCTTTTCATTAGCCTATGAGAAACTTGAGCATCCAGTGTTGTAAAGTGTCTGTTCAAATCTCACGATTAAAAAAAAAAAAAAGAAGAATTGTTTGACTTTTTCTTATTGGGCATATCATTTGAACAAACACTTCCCAAAAGAAATTTTGCAGAGCCAATAAACCCTTGAAAACACTGTCTTTTCTTTAGTTAGCCTCAAAAATCGAATACAGGTAAGATCTGTCTCGGGGAGGTTTTTGCCACAGATTGGCATTGGCCTTGTTCTCTAGTATTACTAGTATTCCTGTTGAAAGTTACTAGTATTCCTGTTGAAAGTCTTTCGGCACTAGAGAGAGTGCAGGGGAGAGCAGGGGACCCTGAGCAGGTCTCACCCCAATTCCCAGATTCTAGAAAACTCTCACCTGGCTCTCCTCCACTCTTCAAAGATGACAACTTCCTTGAAATCTGCTGGTGGTTTTCCTGGTATTTGGAACTACTGTAAATTATGATGTAAATCTGCCATTTTCTCTCCACTCCTATTTTAGGGTTTGTTTGTTTTTTATATGAAGGCTTCCCAGGTAAACAAGCCCTAGTGGTAAAGAACTCACCTGCCAAATCAGGAGACTTAAGAAACACGGGTTCAACCTCTGGGCTGGGACGATTCCCTGAAGAAGGAAATGGCAATCCGTTTTAATATTGTTGCCCAGAAAATCCTAAGGACAGAGGAGCCTGGTGGGCTATCGTTCATAGAACTGCAAAGATTCAGACATGACTAACTGACTAAAACACACAGGCAGAAAAAAATTATTATTTTAACAATTGACACCAGCATTCCTTTGTTTGAAAGAAATACTTTGATAGGTGGTTGGTGTAGAAGGGGTGGCATGTTGTCAAGAACTCATGGCAGGTTGCATGAGACCAAGAGGAGAGTTGCTCAGCTCTGAAGAGTTGGGAAGAGGATCAGAAGAGATGTGAGAGCTACTGAGCTCTTTGAGGTTTTTCAAAAGCACTTTAAAGTGATGATATCCATGAGTGCATTTAAAAATGCTGATGTGGTATATCGTATTACTCTTCATCTATTTTCAGTGCCACTTCCTGTGGGAGGATTATATAGCTCCAGGCTCTCAGAACTCGGACTTGGCCATGGGACCTACACTGGTCAATAAATCGTGAGCGAAACTGATGTGCGTCACTTTCCAAGCAAAAGCTTTAAGAGTCAGTGAGTGATTCCCTCTTCCGTGATGACTGGCTGTGTTCCAGATTGCAAGTACTCTGTCAGCCTCTGTCCACAAGAAGAAAATGGGAACATAGCCAGAGCCAGTGATGAACTTGTAGGGTGACTAGACAGTAAAATTTTATTACTGGAAGCCACTATGATTTGGGGGTCATTTGTTAATTTAGTCTTACCCAATTGATTCAGTTCCATTCTGTTTTGTAAATTCTCCTTTATTCTCTATGCCCCCAACTGAGCAAATCTCTAGCAAATTCTGCTCTGCTTACAGTATTTTGGGCTTCTCTGATGGCTCAGTTGGTAAAAGAATTGCCTGTAGTGCAGGAGCTCAGGTTCGATCCCTGGGTGGGGAAGATCCCCTGCAGAAGGAAATGGCAACCCACTCCAGTGTTCTTTCCTGAAAAATCCCATAGGTAGAGGAGTCTGGTGTGCTACATGCAGTCCATGGGGTTGCAAAGAGTTGGACGCCACCACCACAAGAATTTTGCATGGGAAATTCTTGTAGTTGAATCAAAGAGGGAGGTGCCCTTTGGGTTTAGGTTGATGCATTGCCGGGAGAAACACAGGCTGAGCCAGAAGAAAAAGAATGATCTAGAGAATGCTAGCACCCTTGGGATGCACAGAAATGGTAGGCAGTGCTTTGGCATTCCTGGGCCATGGAGGGGGAGGTTGAATCAATTCTAACCAGATATTCAAAAAGGAGAGGACTCCCATCTGACATCTGGGTTATCTTTGATGACAGCATTGACCCGTACTACTCTGTGCAGTCTCCATGTCTAGTTGGTTTTCATTTTCTAGACTCAGCTTGGCAGTAGAGATGGTGATGGCTTTGACTGAAGGAAAGGATTATCTCTCAGTGGGTTAAGATGAAAGATGGCTGTTTGTGGTGACTATAAGCTTGGATCTTTGGATCAACGGGTGATGTTGGGGATTTATGAAATGGCCTCATACCTTTTAGACCACAATATTTTAGTTTAGGAAAATGGGAATTTATCTTTTGCTGAGCTTCGGCTGATGCTGATGCTGGAAAAGATTGAAGGCAGGAGGAGAAGGGGACGACAGAGGATAAGATGGTTGGATGGCTTCACCAACTCAACGGACATGAGTTTGAGCACGCTCTGGGAGTTGGTGATGGACAGGGAAACCTGGTGTGCTGCAGTCCATGGGGTCGCAAAGAGTTGGACACAACTGAGCTACTAAACTGAACTGAGCTTTGGCTGTTTTTTTCCTCCTAATATCAGTTCTAGTGTGTGCTCAGTTGTTTGGTTGTGTCCAGCTTTTTTTTTTGACGTAGTGGACTATTGCCCACCAGGCTCTTCTGTCCACGGAATTCTCCTGGCAAGAATACTGGAGTGGGTTGCTATTTCCTCCTCCAGGGTATCATTCTGACTCAGGGATTGAACCCATGTCTCTTGTGTCTTCTGCACTGGCAGGTGGATTCGTTACCACTGGGCCATGTGGGAAGTCCGACATCAGTTCTAAGTAGAAGGAAATTCCAATGAATTTGTGGCAGTCAGTTGCCAGTCAGGCTGATGCCCTGGTAAGTTCTGAGTTTTCACCTTTTTCTTTGTCTACATAGGCATTTTTTGGGGGTGGGATTGGATAAAAACTCCTGCCCAGGCGTCATTTAAGCCATGTTTCTGTGAAAAAAAATTTTTTCTTCTGTACTAGAAAATTGTGGGAGAAGTGATGGATGCCTTTTCACCTTCATTTGAAACCCATGTCCCTAAAATCTCGATGGGTGGATGAACTTCCTGGTAGAGGACTAGCCTTCACTGTAAGTGAATCTTCTTTAGTTTGGTGAAATAAAGCAGTACTTTTAGGTGGCAACCTTTGGCAGGTTTCTGTTGGTCTGATGGAAGAAACAATGATGCTTTCTCAGTCTGCACAATCTGGCTTTTCATTTTTTTAGGGTGTAGGTGTTAGGGGAAGCACACTGACTAAAACCGCCCACCCTGGCCAGGCACCATAGTAACCATTTGCATGAGGTGTTTTACGACAGGAGGTCCTGGTAAAGAACATGGAACTAATAAGCCACCACCAACCGGAAGAGTTCGGGAAAGGACAAAAGGAGACACCACATGTCCGACCACCTCCCAGAATTCTTCTCTCTGGCATCTACCTTGGCTAAACAAGGCATGCACCACCAGGAAGGAATCTGAGGCAGAATGACTGGCTAAAGACAAACTGGAAACTAATCCCATCACCATAAAACCCAAGACAGGGAGCCACATGTCAGAGCAGTTCTTCTGGGTTCCCTTACCCTACTGCTCTCCACTTGGGTGCCCTTTCCCAATAAAATCTCTTGCTTTGTCAGCATTTGTGTCTCCTCGGACAATTCATTTCCGAGTGTTAGACAGGAGCCCAGTTTTGGGCCCTGGAAGGGGTCCCCATTCCTGTAGCACAGGGATTAATGTCCTGAGGGAACACAGTAGCGGTACAGGAGAGGGTCTCTCAGCCGCTGTTGACAGTTGTCAAGAGGAGTTACCATCAAAAAGGATACTTTTATTTTCCCTGCCCGTACCGATTGTTTTTCTGGGCTTCCCTGTTCATTATTCCATTCCTTTATAGATGTAAGGTTTTAAAAACCATTCAACTTCCGACCAGTTGAATGGCCTCTTCTCTGCCCTTCCCATCCCAAGTGTGTTCCCTGAAGATTTAAGTCTGGCTTCTTGGTCTGCAGTTACTATTCTGTAACTTCTGTTTCATGCCCTCCAGAGGAAGCCCTGTCTTTTGGCTCTCTAATCAGCTCTGACAGCTCTGGGTGCTGCGACCCTGGTAATTAGTCAAACCGGGAAGGCAAGTGGCATTTATTCCATTCACCTTTGGAAACTTGCATCTGGGGTCTCCTGCAGAGAAATCTAGGTTGGGATTCAAAGTCAGTGATTGCTTCACCCCCCTACTCTCCGCCCCACAGGATCACTGTTTAGGAAATGGCTGTTCCCCCAAGACCATTTCCATTTCTATGGCAGGCTTTGAATAGAACTCACACATTTCAGAAATGCAAATAGATTTAATTTGAGGAAAGTGAGTGACAGAGGAAGCTAGAGCCTTACTTTTTACCAGTTGCTTCCTGCCGCAATCTTTCAGGCAGATGTTCTGAACAAAAGGAAATAGCCAAGTTCACATCACGATGATAAGGGTCACAGTGTTGGCTTTGCTTATGCTGTGCTATGTGCTAAGTTGCTTCAGTTGTGTCTGACTCTTTTTGTCTCCAGGGACAGTGGCCTGCCAGGCTCTTCTGTCCATGGGATTCTCTCCAAGAATTCTGGAGTGAGTTGTCATGCCCTCCTCCAGGGGTTCTTCCCGACCCAGGGATGGAACTCAAGTCTCTTACAAGTCTTCTGCATTGACAGGCAGGTTCTTTTCCACTGGTGCCACCATGCTTCAGCCCCATTAAAAATTCCTCCTAGTGGAGCAGGAGAAGGCAACATGCTTGACACACTGCTGAGGGTGGGGTCATTTAGCATGAACGATGAGCATAAAATCTTTGAAGAAAGCCAACATAAGAGAAACCCAAATGAACTTCTTGGCCACTCTCATTTATCATTTTATTTTATTCAACTCCTTGTCTGAAGAAATAAGTCAGGAAGGGCCAGCAAAAGTTTTGGCTTGGATGCTACCAGGATGAACATTCTGCCTCTGTTTCCTCTAAGCATGTGTCTCTTGGCTCAAGGAGGGAGGCTTCGTGTTGCTTTTCTGTCAGAGGCCGTCGTGGTGCAGATTCATTCCAGCAGCGAGAAAGAAATGTTAGGGGAGGTAAGGCCTTCTCTGTGCCTGCCAGAACACTCCAACCAGCGTTTATCCTTTCCACATACAAAGCTTCCCAAACGCTGCATTTCCTAGACACACCTGGACCCTCAAAGGCACATAGTAGACGTTCAGATAACACTACATATGCTTCAGGTTGTTGCTGTTGGGTCTGTCAGTCATGTCCACCTCTTTGAGACTCCGTGGACTATAGTCCTCCAGGTTCCTCTATCCATGGGATTTCCCAGGCAAGAATACTGGATTGGGCTGCCATTTCCTACTCCAGGGGATCTTTCCAACACAGGGATCAAACTCCCATCTCCTGCCCTGGCAGGTGGATTCTTTGCCACTGAGACACCACGGAAGCCCATGCTTTAGCTATCAAGATATATTTTCTGAAAACCTTGACTCTGAAGGTTGGTAGGTTATTATATTATGATCTCAAGTCTCATTATCACTCTGTAATCTTTATACACAGTATTAACTGACACCATTAACATAACATTAAAGTCATCAGCTTAGCATATATTGTGACAAAGACTCTCCTTGACCAAACTCTAGGCAGGCTTCTCTGAGCACTTTTGGGACTAGGCTCTCTCCATGGGCCTTGTCCTCAAGAGCCCAATGGTGGCAAGAATTTTGCTGAATCAGTTTAGCCAGAACCCCCACCCTTGGTGCTGATCAAATTCCTCTTCCCCTACCACCCGCCCAGGCTCTATCTAATCTGCCTGCCCTGCCTTCAGCAAGAGTCCAGCTTGCTTGGTCCCCTGAGGAAGAATCCCCCTTCTGTATAAATTTCCTGGACTGGTGCACCAAATCTACTCCTTGGCTGTAAATCCCTACTTTCCCTTTCTGTTCTTGGACTTGAGCCTAGTTCCATAGGAAGGAATCTTTTCCCCTATTGCAATAGTTCTTGAATAAAATCTGTTTTATTACATTAACTACTATCTTGCTCTGGTTTTCATGAAGAGTATGGGATTAACATATACACACTACTATGGATAAAATAGATGAACAACAAGGTCCTATCGTATAGCACAGGAATGTCTTTTAGTAACCTATTGTGGAAAGGAATCTGAAAGAGAAGAGATATATCTATATCTATCTGTACATATGTGTAACTGAATCACTTTGCTTTACACCTGAAGGTGAAACAATGTAAGTTAGCTATGAAGTGAAGTGAAGTGAAAGTCGTTCAGTCTTGTCTGACTCTTTGTGACCCCATGGACTATACAGTCCATGGAATTCTCCAGGCCAGAACACTGGAGTGGGTAGCCTTTCCCTTCTCCAGGGGATCTTTCAAACCGAGGGATCAAACCCAGGTCTCCCGCATTGCAGGTGAATTCTTTACCAGCTGAGCCACCCAGGAAGCCCAAGAATACTGGAGTGGGTAGCTGATCCCTTCTCCAGCGGATCTTTCTGACCCAGGAATTAAACTGGGGTCTCCTGCATTGCAGGCGGATTCTTTATCAACTGAGCTATCAGGGACTTCAGGAAAAAATAAATGGTAATACAAAAAAGAAAACTAAAAACAAACAGAAAACTATTGTCAATACAGATGTTATTAACGATAGGTAACTTCTGTATGACATATAACAGTTTTAAGGCATCTCCACAGCCTCATCTAACTTGAGCCACACACTGTGGGTTGTAGAAGAGGATGCCTGTCTATACATGCACGTCGGCTTCTCTGTAGACGTTCATCAGGTGAGGCGTGTAGAAGAGACATGAACCTAGGTTTCTCTTTAGATCTTTTATTATGTCAACCTGGACGCAAACAATAAGACTAAAAAAAAATCTTTTAAATATAGGGACCAGAGTGGCCTCTGGAGATTTTGACGGAAATGATGACAAAGATAAAAAAGGTTAACATCTTTGAAAGTGCTTTGCAGTTTACAAAACCCTTTAGAAATACACCTTCATATGGAATTCTGTGAAGCAACCACATTCCATTGTTTTAAAATGAGGAAACTGAGTCCCAGCAATGTAATAATGTGGCCATGACCTTGACGTTCACGTGAAGCTTAGTCCTGTGGCTTAAGGAATTGTGCTCTATTCAACCACGTTCCTCTCAAAATAAGATCCATTGCCTTGGATCATAATGGAAGGATAAAACCAGTTTTGATAGATTTTGAACAATGAGAAACTAAAACTGAAGAAGTGTAGTTGTCTGAACTGGGCGCAGTTTTATGTGGAAATTTCTGCTCTCTGGTCACCCTCCTTCCGTTTCCTCCAGCCTCACACTGATGCTGGCTTCTCTTTAACGTTTTTATTTTCTCTTCTGTGGACTCTGTGGGAGAAGGAGAGGGTGGGATGATTTGGGAGAATGGCATTGAAATATGTACAGTATTGTATATGAAACGCACCGCCAGTCCACATTCTATGCAGGATACAGGATGCTTGGGGCTGGTGCACTGGGATGACCCAGATGGATGGTACGGGGAGGGAAGGGGGAGGGGGGTTCTGGAAGGGGAACATGTGTATACCCATGGCAGATTCATGTTGATGTATGGCAAAACCAGTACAATATTGTAATTAGCCTCCAATTAAAATAAATAAGTTTGTATTAAAAAAAAAAAGATCAGCCTGTCTCTGGCGACATCTCTGTCACACTTCCAGACACACAAGCCTTTCTGATTCCAGGGTTTAATGTTTACATACATTGTCACTTTCGGTTTTAGAATCCAGTTTGGTTTTATCTCTATAATATCATGAGGCAAATTTATTAAGAAATAAATGTAAGTTTTCTAACCTTTATAACTGTGTGTGTTTCAAACCAAACATCAGAGCCAGTCATAGTATGTGAGGTACACTTGTTCCTAAACATCTGGACACATTGTTATCATGGACACAGAATATCCTCATATTTGCAGACACATTTTATAAAATATGGACAGGACTGTAATCAGCATGTGCTCAGCTGATTCAGTTATGTCCAAATCTTTGCAACCCCATGGATTGTAGCCCACCAGGCTCCTCTATCCATGGGATTTCCCAGGCAAGAATACTGGAGTGGGTTGCCACTTCCTCCTCTCGGGGATCTTCCCGGCCCAGAGATCGAACCTGTCTCCTGCATTGCAGGCGGATTTTTTTACCAACTGAGCCACCCCAAATAAGGAGTAACACATTGAAGTTATTTTTTCCCAAACAGAAATCTCTTTACTAGTTATCTTATTACTGACATATATCTAATAATTATTAAGAAATTAAACACTACTAAAATGTGTACAAAATTAATTGAAAGCTCTTTATGACCCACTTCCATGAGAGGACTATTGATCATAGTTTGGCAAACATACTTTTAGCTTTTAGGTTTTCTGATGTGTATAAACACATGTATGCAAATATTATGTTATTTGCAATAGAATTGGAATTAATACACACTAGCCTGTGATTTAATTTTTAAAATTTAGCAAGATTTCAGGACTATCTCTCACCTTTATTTATATATCCGTGTATCCATACACTTTACATTCTTCTATATTTATATTTATATCCCTATTGATCCTTGGGTTGGGAAGATCCCCTGGAGAAAGAAATGGCAACCCACTCCAGTATCCTTGCCTGGAGAATTTTATGGACAGAGGAACCTTGTGGGCTATAGTCCATGGAGTTGCAAAGAATGAGACACGGCTGAGCGACTAAGACTTTGACTTACTTTTCTTTCATATCCATATATGTGGGCTTCGCTGGTGGCTTAATGGTAAAGAATCTGTTTGCCAATGCAAGAGACACGGGTTTGATCCCTGGATCAAGAAGATCCCCTGGAGAAGGAAATGGCAACCCACTCTAATATTCTTGCCTGGAAAATCCCATGAGCAGAGGAGCCTGGTGGTCTATAGTCAAGAGTGGTAGCAAACAGTCAGACACAGCTGAGCAACTAGACAGCAACAGCATCCATATATGTATCTATATCTCTGTCATACCTTTTAGTATATATGGAAAGTGAAAGTTGCTCAGTTGTGTCCGACTCTTTGTGACCCCATGGACTGTGGCCTGCCAGGCTCTTCTGTCCATGGAACTCTCTAGGCCAGGATACTGGAGTGGGTAGCCATTTTCTTTCCAGGGGATCTTCCCAATCCAGGGATCGGACCCAGGTCTCCCATACTGCAGGTGGATTCTTTACCATTTGAACAACCATGGAAACCCAAGAATACTGGAATGGGTAGTCTATCCCTTCTTCAGTGGATCTTCCCAACCCAGAAATCGAACCCGGGTCTCCTGCATTGCAGCTGGATTCTTTCCCAGCTTAGCTATCAGGGAAGCCACTTTAGTGTATATACACACATATATATAATATTACATTGCCTAGATGTACTCCAACTTGTTTAACTAATCCCACACTGACAGCTTGGATTTTCTTAATGTTTCACTACTAAAAATAATGATGCAATGAATATACTTTATACGTCAGTTCAGTTCAGTTCAGTCGCTCAGTTGTGTCCAACTCTTTGCGACCCCATGAATCACAGCACGCCAGGCCTCCCTGTCCATCACCAACTCCTGGAGTTCACTCAGACTCACGTCCATCGAGTCGGTGATGCCATCCAGCCATCTCATCCTCTGTAGTCCCCTTCTCCTCCTTCCCGCAATCCCTCCCAGCATCAGAATCTTTTCCAATGAGTCAACTCTTCGCATGAGGTGGCCAAAGTATTGGAGTTTCAGCTTCAACATCAGTCCTTCCAATGAACACCCAGGACTGATCTCCTTTAGAATGGACTGGTTGGATTGCCTTGCAGCCCAAGGGACTCTCAAGAGTCTTCTCCAACACCACAGTTCAAAAGCATCAATTCTTTGGCGCTCAGCTTTCTTCACAGTCCAACTCTCACATCCATACATGATGATTGGAAAAACCATAGCCTTGACTAGACGGACTTTTGTTGGCAAAGTAATATCTCTGCTTTTGAATATGCTGTCTAGGTTGGTTATAACTTTCCTTCCAAGGAGTAAGCGTCTTTTAATTTCATGGCTGCAATCACCATCTGCAGTGATTTTGGAGCCCAGAAAAATAAAGCCAGCCACTGTTTCCACTGTTTCTCCATCTATTTCCCATGAAATGATGGGACCAGATGCCATGTTCTTAGTTTTCTGAACGTTGAGCTTTAAGCCAACTTTTTCACTCTCCTCTTTCACCTTCATCAAGAGGCTTTTAGTTCCTCTTCACTTTCTGCCATAATGGTAGTGTCATCTGCATATCTGAGGTTATTGATATTTCTCCCGGCAATCTTGATTCTAGCTTGTGCTTCCAGCCCAGCGTTTCTCATGATGTACTCTGCATATAAGTTAAATACATTGGAATAATTACTTACTTCCTTAAGGAAAAATTCCTCTAATTAGAATAGCTAGGGCATTTCCAATTTTGACACATTGCACAATTGTCCTCTAGAAAAGCTTTGTAGGTATACAACCTCTGTCAACAGAGTAGTTGAGTTCCCTTCCTTACACCCACCCCTGATGGTGCTGAGTATCATCAGTCTTTGAAAGTTTTTGTTGCAGATTTTTCAGTTTAATGTGATTCTACTCAAGCTCTAACATGTTTCTCTTCAGAAGCTAATACAATATAAATGTAAAAAATTAATTCAGCTGTGGTGATAAATCTAAATACAATATCAGTTAGATCTATACAGAGTGAGTCCAAGGTGGTCAACGATGAATCTTAAAAAGCTGTTAGAAACATGCACAGATGAGAGGTTTTGAAAACTCTTTCACTTGGTTGAACAGTAGGAAAATCAAAAAGACTCCCACCAACACACAGTGTGTGGTGTTCAACTTGACTTTACACAGCAAACCGGAAGGCTCTATTAGAATAGCAATTAGCACAAGAAAAGAAGACATATTCTTCATCTGGTCCTAATCATGGCACAGGTGTACACCTCCTCATCAGTCTGTCCGTCTGTCCTTCTATTGTGGTACTACTTGTCCTACATCTACCCATTCCATTGCTCTGCCTTTATTGAATCAGCTCTCAGTGTGGCTGTCTGCACCAGGCATTCTCAGAACCTTGTGTCTTTCCACTCTGTAGCAGCTCTGCACGATGCATGCCTGTGTCTGACTTCATCCTGTAAACAAGATCTGACCTCAGGAAGGCCAGGTGACCATCGTGGCCCCAGGGCCCACATCCTGTTATCTTCATATTACAGCCAAACCAAAGATGCTTATCTTTCCACCCTCACCTATCAATCCCAGGGAAAGAAGTGGCAAGCCCTGCTTGGGACATGCTTCCATCTTAGAATAATTCTCTATGGACAAAGGGTGGAGTATTTTCATAAGCTAACCTGGGTCCTGTGCCCAGCCCTGGTCTGAGAAGGATATGCACTGACTGATATGATTAACATGAAAAAAAAAAAAAAAAAGAGGCTGGTAATCAGATTAGACAAAACTAGAGCTACCAGTTTTTTCTCTGAGAGGGAGGTGGTAATAAAATCATGGATGCCTCCAACTCCCATGTGTGGTACAGGGACAGGACTAGAGGAGCACTCGGAAAGGCGTGTAGCATATGCAGAAAGATAAGAGAAGAATCAGAGGCAGAAGAAAAAAGCAGGATGTGTGTTTGGAAAATAATGAGTCATTTTATCAGGCTGGAAGATGTGACTTGTGATGGAACACAGTGGACTCTGAGACAGAGAAAGTCAAGCTAGACTTCTGTTGAATAGAAGAAGAAATTGTAGCTCTTAGAATTTATACTATTAGCACAGCTTCTCTAGTCTTTAAAACATTTCTAGGATCTGAATCAATAGTTTTTTGAATCCAACAAAAATGAGAGTCTAAATAACTTGCTCAAGTGCAAAACTTAAAGGACAATTATAGGACAAATTCTAGCATCAAAGGAGAAGGAAATGGCCACCAACTCTAGTATTCTTGCTTGGGAAATCCCATGGATAGAGGAGCCTGGCGGGCTACAATCCATGGGGTCGCAAAGAGTCAGACACCACTGAGTGACTTTCATTCACTTCTTAGCTTCAAAGTCAGGTCTACATGACTCCCAGACCTAGACTCCTTTCTCAGGGCTAGAATGCCTTTCATATTGCAACACAAGCTGATTTCTGTGAATCATTTCCCATTAAAGATATTTTGAGTAATGATATTAATCAAAAAGAAATGAGAATTTTTTTTAACCATTGGCTAACGTAGTTCATTTTTAGATACTAGAATTATAACATTCATTTTATAGAAAAAAATTAAGTGTAATAACCAAGAAATGGCCCTTATTGAAATAGCTGAAACAATAACTAATATCCTTAATCATAGAAGATTGAATCTCTAACTTTGAATATTAAAAAACCTGGTTTAATACCTAATATTTATTTAATGGCATTATGTCTTTGATACTATATGATGTGCAGATATTATATAGCTAATCCTTAACAGGAGACTTTAAGCTGGTATCACTTCCTCCAATTAACTGGTGAACAAAAGTTAGGCTCACAGAGTTTAAGTAATTTGCCTGCAATCATAAGACTGGTGGTAAATGGCAAAATAAATATTAAGACAAAATTCTGAACTCTCTCTCTGTGTGGAGGCGAGGGAGCTTGTTGTGGTGTCTGGCAGTCCAGCTCCCTTGAAATTCTCTGACTCTCCCCATCTTACATGCAATCCCTCTGTGTTCATTTAATAAAAATCCCAGGACAAAAGTCACAGGAAAGGCTTAGTGTTGCCAGAGGCAGGAGCAGTCTATTGAGGCTTATGTAGGTATAAGTTAGGATGGTTGAGTTGCTGTTGTTTTCTTTGTCCAGAAAATTGTTACTATCCGATCATGACATTGGTTGGCATTGAAATAACCACAATGGAAAGTAAAAGTGTTGTTGCTGTTTAGTTGCTAACTTTTGTCCAACTCTTTTGTGGTTGCTGTTTAGTTGCTAACTTTTGTCCAACTCTTTTGTGACCCCATGGACTGTAGCCCACCAGGCTCCTCCATCCATGGGATTTCTCAGGCAAGAATACTGCAGTGAGTTGCCATTTCCTTATCCAGGGAAGCTTCCCAACCCAAGGGTCAAACTTGAATATCCTGCATTGGTAGGTAGAGTCTTTACCACTGTGCCACCAGGGAAGTCCATGGAAGGTAAAATAGACAAGCTTAAAAGAAAATCACATAGCAGGTAAAGAACATAGATTTAAACAGAGCAGATGATGTGTGTGTGTGTGTGTGTGTGTGTGTGTAAACACTTTCTGTTCTCAGGTTCACTTGTTGGAGACAGAAAGATTGACAACATGGAAGAGAAAAAAAATCCCCTTTGCAATAGAAATTGTTTACTTCTCCTTCTAATTCTCCCATCCCCTGTTTATTTCCTTCTTTCACGCCTGTTGAAATAATTTTATTTTCCAAACTAACATCTTTGGATACGCTTGCGAATAATTGGGCTTATCTAGGAGAGTGGGAACACTGTGTGAACTCTTACAGTTTCATAGTTGAGGAGGATAGAATTTTTCTTCTCATCTATCATTCACGGTTTGCTGCTGTGAGTTCACAGGGCCAAGAGCTTGCAAAAAGTGGAAGACAGTAAGGTAGAAATAAGCAGAAAATGAATGCTAGCGTTCTGAAAGAGGATTCCAGTGCCTTGCTGCCCATGGGCATGGGCATAGTCATCCTTCTGGCAGAAAATGAATCAATCATTTTGCTTTGGAAATTCTGTGTTACCTAGTGAGGGGGTTGAGCATGTGGCAGCCAACATATTTGCTTTTCTGAGCTGTGGGAGACCTTTACATTGGCAAAGAGAAGAAAATCATCTAAAGAACATGACTGGTTGGAAAATCTCAAAGACCTTGGCATGGCAGATCTGCTTCATGAAACTGATCATACTCACTTTCTTCTCTCCAGAAGTTGATTTCAAAGCAAATGAAGGGCCAGTAAAGACTACGCGTAGAAAATGACACATTGTTATATGCATAGAGCAGGTTAATCACACAAGATAATCGTTAACCCTTTGAGAGAGCTGTGCTCTGAGCATCTGGAGTGGGATCCCCTCCCCCTTCCAAACTACAGAGTCTGGTTACCCTGATGCAGTACATCAGTGGCCGATGTGATCTGTACTCTAGACCTGGATGCCACTGTCCTTGCCTCCTATCTGTCTTTACCTTTAATCTGACTGTCCTTGGCTTTTTAGATTTATATTGTTTGAATTTGATGACCTAGATTCCAAACTTAACCACTTAGTTCTCAACTTGCTCTATGCCCAGACTAGGGTCTAATTTGTAAAGTGGTAGCAGAATTTATGTTCACTTTGAGTTGAAAGTAAACATAGTTTAATGTGGTGAAAGCAAAAGTAGTGAAACAGGTATTATGTCTGATAAATTTGCTTTTTGGTTTATTATTTCTTTAAAAATATTTATTTATTAAAGTACAGTCAATTTATAACATATTAGTTTCAGCTGTACAGTTCAGTGATTCATACATATATATATATTCTCTTTCAGTTTTGTTTTCTTTTTAGATTATGACAAAATATTGAGTATAGTTCCCTGTGCTATACTATAAATCCTTTTTGGTTATCTATTTTATATATAATAATGTGTATATGTTAATTCCCAACTCCTAATATATTCCTCTTCCTCTTTGTCATCATTAGTTTGTTTTCCATGTCTGTGTGACGATTTCTGTTTTGTAAATAAGTCCATTTGCACTTTTTTAAAGATTCAAATAGGTGATATCAAATGATATTTGTCTTTATCTGACTTATTTAGCATGCTACTCTCTAGGTCCATCCACGTTGCAGCAGATGGTATTATTTCATTCATTTTGTGGCTGAGTAATGTTCCACTGTATATGTATGTATACATATGTGTGTGTGTGTATGGTATCTTCTTTAAATTAAAATTCATTTTAGTAAAATAACTTAGAAAATGGACAAATTACTTTAAGATAGATTTTTAAAATTCAGTGTGGAGTGCCAAGAAATTATCAAGATTTGAAGTTGTGATTCTCAGCATCTACTTTTGAAGATTTTTCATTTAGATGAAAAGAAGAAATGTCATGCAATTTTTAGAAAAGTGCCTTCTTCATTAGAAAAGTGAAGGCTAGCATAATTGTCTAGAGGCAAATTAGAAATAAAAAAGAAAAAGTGAAAAGTAAGAATAAGTTCTACAACAATATAAAAAATATATGGAATTAATGAGAAGGTAAATACTTTCAAGAAATAGATTGAAATGCTAAAAGATTAATAAAAAATTTGTATACTGGCCCTTTGTGTACAAAAATCATTATATGAAGAAGATTTTGCCTTAGAGAGCATCATTTTGGTTAATTTATTTTTGACAAAGTTACTCTTTAATTGTCATCAACTCTCAGAAAAATGTGTTTGTCTTAACAGATAATTCAATCTAATAACAATCACAAACAACACTGTCACCCTCCAGTGGGTTATTAGACCAGTGTAGACCCTAGTGTTATAAAGATCCTGGGAGACCACAGAACTAGTTCCCAGAGAAAGTTTCATAGTTACTCAGAGCTTTGTTCTTTTTCTGCAAAGTGGGAAAAATTACATGAGATGACATATTTGAAAATTATTTGTAAGGTAAAGCTTCTGACAAATGTAAAGGAATATTGCAATACATTATTATTATTATTTTAAGTCCAAGAAGCATATTATATCAACTGCTAACAGAAACATAGATTTGCACACAGTCCTGAAAATAATCTCAGTAGGACTTCTAAACTCTGCAGTTCAGAATCTTGTTCTAGTTAGTTATGTGTTATGGGCACTAGTTCAGCAGAGACCTTCTGTGTATCTTTGGCTAAAACATTTCATTATCTGGACTCTTCAGCACATTTTTTGATCCATTCATTGATCCATCCATTTATTGTTTTGTTTCACATTTAGTAGATGCCTATATGGGCCAGATACTGGGGTAGGTGCTGGGCATTTAGGCATAAACGAAATGATCCATGTCCTTAAGGAGCTCACATTTATTAGGGTGACATGAAGAAACAATGAACTCTGACGCACTGCAGCAGTGCTGTGTCAATAGCCAGCCTCCTGGATGAGAGCCATGGCATTTAACTCGGCTGCAAAGATCAGAGAAAGACTCTTGGAGGAGATGGTAACGAGACCTCTGAACTAGCTCTCAAAGAATAATAAAGCACTAGCTCGGGGAAGAAGAAGTTGAGAAGAGGAACATGTGGTTTTTCTAACAAGCAAGCAAGGTCTCTAGTTAGTTGAACTGAATTGAGTCAGCTTTAAGTGAAGTGAAGTCGCTCAGTCGTGTCCGGCTCTTTGCGACCCCATGGACTTTAGCCCACCAGGCTCCACAGTCCATGGAATTTTCCATGCAAGAGTACTGAGTGGGTTGCCATTTCTTTCTCCAGGGGATCTTCCCAACCCAGGATTGAACCTGGGTCTCACGCACGGCAGGCAGACGTTTTACCGTCTGAGCCACCAGGGAAGTACTAGCTTTAAGGTAAATGTATTTTTTTTTTAGTGGTTACAAGGTGGGGAAGCATAAAAAAGAGCTCTTCAGGTAATCAATTCTCTTTCATGCAGCCCAGTTAATAATTGCATTCATTCTTAGAGCAACTCATATTACCACTTCAGACCCACTGCTCCAAAATGCATAAATGAAAAATGATCAGTACTTCCTTACGGTGAATATTTTAAGTTACAACATTAATGTACTTATTTCTGTTTCATTAGGGCCAAAATGAGCATTGAAAATAATGGGTTTGCTTTATTGATTTCAGAGAAATGACAGAGATGTAGAAATAGTGAGCTGAAAAAAAAACAACCAAATAAACTCTTGCCTCCTGTAGAATGCTGTGTTTTAACCTGAAATAGTTCATGGGATCCTGATGTTGTGTTCACTTATATTAAAAAGAGAAAAACCACATGACAGCTCTTATTGGACGGGAATCATGTTGAAACTGGCTCTTGAAGTGTGTTTGGAAAATATCATCGATGGAAGAGCGGCACATAGGGCTACAGCAGCATTAGGAAGAACACTGGAGCTGAAACAACGGCACTAAGACTTCCAAGGTTGCGAAAATGAAGGCAAAAAGGAGGGAATCAGGGCAAATATTTACTGAGTACTTATGATGTCTCTGCAGCTTCATGGGAGTGCTGTTATCTATATTTCACAGATGAGAAACCCAAAGCTCAAAGATGTGGGAGAACTTGCCCTGGGTCACAGAGTTCGCAATGATCAGGGCTGGAATCCACTCTCAGACTTGCCAGACTCCTGGTCCCAGGCAGTTTTTGTTATGCCATTTCACTGTATTTAAAAGGAGACAGAGGAGAATAGAAGCAAGTATTTTGAGAAGGAAAGGAGAATAGGCATTTCTACTGAAGAGCCTTGATCATTTGAGTTAAATGCTAGGTGTATGTGTCTGCTTAAGTTGTGTTCGACTCTTTGTAGCCCCATGGACTGTAGCCTTCTAGGCTTCTCTGTCCATGGGATTTTCCCAACAAGAATATTGGAGTGGGTTGCCATTTTCTTCTCCAACTGAATGCTATAGCATACAATTGAACAGTATTTCTTAAATAAAGAACATTATTTAAACCTAAAATCTCTAATTGGTGAAACAGAAATAGTAATACCTGTCTCATGGAATGGTTGTGAGGATAAAATTTTTGAAAAATGTGAAAAAGAACTTTTCAACTATTAAGGTCATTAGCATCCTAATTGTTATGAAGTTCACATCGGTGCTGGGAATAAAGCTCTGTGACTGCAGATTCTACTCCAAGTTAGGAATTAAACTTAGTTTAGGGATTCCTGTAATATACAATGTTTTATGTAATTATTAAAATTTCTACTGGTCTATTAGGCCCACAGTGCCTTTTAATTATCTTAGCTGTAGGGAAAAAAGAGATACATTAAGAAATGAAAGCCTCCTAACAGCTTGTTGTAGCACTATTTGTTCACAACTTCTAGCAAATGTATTTTGCCGAATGCTTCAAATCCAGTTTTTAAAGACTGAGCTGCAGCTAGTAATCATTTCATAAATATTAATGGGGAACATGCAAGTGGAAAGTTAAATTAAAATGCTACCAAATGGCTAGCATGGAGCAGAAAATGAGCAGAAATTTTAATCAGCAGAATACATGGTTGTATAACTTTTATCCTCCCATTAGAGTACAAAACGGAAGTTGATTTTTCTTCCACTTACAATCAGTTCATGTTGAAGAGAAAATGCAAATCAACTCAATTAGTGAAAGATTCTAGAAATAGCTGTTCTTTAAGGTAAGTCTGCTTTCTCTGATCTTGACTGACTGCAAATGGCTGGACACATAGAGTTCATGACTGACTATAGTCTTCTCACTGGGTTGCTTGGCAAGACTTCACAACATTTTGGGAAAGGAACCAATAAGCAATATTTTACATTCATCCACCTGCAATGCAGGAGACCCCAGTTCGATTCCTGGGTCAGGAAGATAGGCTGGAAAAGGGATTGGCTACCCACTCCAGTATTTTTGGGCTTCCTTTGTGGCTCAGCTGGTAAAGAATCCACTTGCAAAGTGGGAGACCTGGGTTCGATCCCTGGGTTGGGAAGATCCCCTGGAGATGGGAACGGCTACCCCCTCCAGTATTCTAGCCTGGAAAATTCCATGGACTATACAGTCCATGGGGTCACAAAGAGTCAGACACAACTGAGCAACTTTCACTTTCATTTACATTCCTTCGCCATCAGTTTATCATTTTTAACTTCTGGAGCTATTATGAATCTATATATTATCTAGCCTGTTGAAAATATGATTGATTTAGAGATCTCAAACTGGAAGAAAGGGAGGGCAAAGAGTTCAAATTAACTGAGCCCAGTGTTGATAAAGCATCTAATTTTAGATCATTTTTAGTATCAGCATTAGTCATCCTTATCTCATATTATATTCATTCATCCATCCATCCATCCACCCATCTAGCAAATGTTCACTGAATATGTACTGTGGATCAGGTACTTGTGTTAGGTATTGGAAATGAACAGTTGAATAAGATATAGTCATGCAGTTTCTTCTAGAGTCTAATACTGCAGGAATACCATAGCTTTGGTATGAGATTGAAGGAATTATTGAAAGTAAAGCAGTTAGAGCAGTTCTGGACATAATATTGACATATGATAAACACTCTATGATGATGGGGGTAGGGCAATAGTACGGGATAAAGATGGACAAATTGAAAGGAATCTGAAAATGACAAACTGTATATGTCATGAGTATTTTTCTAGTGACAGAAGAGTAGTTGAAGAACAGAAAGCAGGTGAATGAGCTGATCATCCATGAGTTCCATAAAGGCCACCGTGACTGCTGTTTGGAGGATGGATTTAAGATGGCAGGGGCCAGAAGGCTCCATACCAATTATAAAGCAATTTCATTAGATGAGCAGAAAGAATACAGTAGGCTGAATAAAGGGAGCAGCATGCAGCATGGAGGGAATATCTGAGATTTTTAGGAAGGGGAAATTGGTGCTATTGGTAATTCATTGGAAATAAAAGGTGGTGGGGGTGAATTGTAGAGTCTCAGATGATGCCCTGTTTCTAGCATAGGTGGCTGGTAGACGATTGAGCCTTTAATGAGTAAAGTGCAAGTAAAAAAGGAGCACTTTAGGTGGAGTGGTTTTGAGTTCACAGTTTTCTGAAGAGCTACGTCACTAAACAGAGAATACACTTAGCTGTGTTCAAACTCCGCCAGATCAACAGTTTAATTCTTGGATAACGCACAGTACCATTCTGGACTTCCATTTCCAAACTCATAAAATGAGGCAAATACCATCTCAATCCAAAGGGCTGTTGAGAAAGTGAACAAAGATAATGTGTGTGGAAGGCCCTTACCTGGGATGACAGGACTTAGTATGTAAAACTAATGAGTGGTTTGTTCAGCCTGGGAAACTTGCCCGAGAGGAAAACAGTTGTTCATACACTTGCTCATTCATGTTCTCCCTTGTTCATTTATTTAGTTATTTATTCATTTGGCAAGAATTTATTGAGAACTTTCTGTGTGCAGGTAACGAGTCAGGTGCTTTGACAGGGAGGAGTTACTTTGGCAAACAAGGATTTTTTGGAGTGCCGACTGTGTCTCTGGGCTAAAACCACTGTCAGTTAAGTTTGATTGTGTCTGTATTCCTGCTCAATTGGATAAGAATGCAACAGAGATGTCCCTTAGGGTTTCAAAAGATCCAACCTCTACCCCTTACGTTACTCTCAAGACAACAAGACAGTACACGGGATGGGTGTCGGTGAGTCAATTTTTTTTTTTCATTTTGAATTAAACTAATTGATGGATAAAGTGTCATTAACAACAACAATAAAAATAATAGCTAAAATCTACCAGATGTTTTCTAATAAATTGTATTTCACTATCTCAGTTCTGTGAGGTGGGTCTTTTTCTCCCTAGTTTACAGCTGAGGAAATTGGGACCAAGATGTATTTTGTGTTCTTCCAACAAGATCAAGCATTTTCCTTGAAAAAAACAATGTGAATAATTTTCAATACAGTGAAAATCCAGTTATTTGGGCAAACCTTTGCCCAAAACAAACAAACAACACAGCATTGCAAAGCAACTATGCTCCAATAAAAACTGGAAAAGAAATCAGGATGAAAGAGAGTGAAAAAGCCTATGTATAGGATGGGATACCACACAGTGAAATAATAACTGCATTATGGGAGTACCAGAAGGAAAAGAGGGAAGGAAAGAAACAGAAAAGTTGTTTAAAGTAATAATCTCCCAGAGGTAGGGGAGATATAGCCAGCCAGATATATGAAGTTTCAGTTCAGTTCAGTTCAGTTCAGTCGCTCAGTCGTGTCCGACTCTGCGACCTCATGAATCGCAGCACACCAGGCTTCCCTGTCCATCACCATCTCCCGGAGTTCACTTAGACTCACGTCCATTGAGTCCGTGATGCCATCCAGCCATCTCATCCTCTGTCGTCCTCTTCTCCTCCTGCCCCCAATCCCTCCCAGCATCAGAGTCTTTTCCAATGAGTCAACTCTTCGCATGAGGTGGCCAAAGTACTGGAGCTTCAGCTTTCACATCATTCCTTCCAAAGAAATCCCAGGGCTGATCTCCTTCAGAATGGACTGGTTGGATCTCCTTGCAGTCCAAGCGACTCTCAAGAGTCTTCTCCAACACCACAGTTCAAAAGCATCAATTCTTCGGAGCTCAGCTTTCTTCACAGTCCAACTCTCACATCCATACCTGACCACAGGAAAAACCATAGCCTAGACTAGACGGACCTTTGTTGGCAAAGTAATGTCTCTGCTTTTGCATATGCTATCTAGGTTGGTCATAACTTTTCTTCCAAGGAGTAAGCGTCTTTTAATTTCATGGCTGCAGTCACCATCTGCAGTGAAGTAGGTCCCCAAACAGAGATCTCTGAGACTCATTATGATGAGGATAATCAAGGTCTCAAAAGACAAAGAATTCTGAAAGCAGCATGAGAAAAAAGACTCATCACATACAAGGTAATCCTGGTAAGATTATCAGCAAATTTCTCACCAGAATCCCTGTAGACCAGAAGAGAGTGGAACTTATATTTAAAGAGCTAAAACCAACCAAACACAGAAAAGCAAACTGCCAACCAAGAATGCTTTCCTCAGAGCCCTTTAAAATCCTTATTTTATGTGTGCTATTTGTTTTCTGGCAGAGCACCTTGTCAAGTGTATTGGATTCTCTGTTACAGTTTGTTCATCACTTTCCAAAAGTGGAGTGATGAGAACTCTATTGGGTCATGATAGTCAATGACCAAAACTTACTTGATTTTCAAGAACCTGATGTATTTACACCTGTAAAATCAAAAGGAAATCATCAACAGCCTCCCCTGGTGAGACAGAATAGATTGGTTACCAGAGAAACCATGTCTAACCCTTGTACCAAGGCCAGAAGTTTGGAAAGCATGGTCATTGTGTCCTGAAAAAGGAATCAGGAAGGCAAAGCCCTGGAATTCAGCTGCCATGGTCAGTGGGTAGGGCTTCCCAGGTGGTGCTAATGGTAAAGAACCAGTCTGTTAATGCAGGAGACATAAGAAATGTGGATTCCATCCCTGGGTCAGGAAGATCCCCTTGAGGAAGAGCATGGCAAACCCACTCCAGTATTCTTGCCTGGAGAATCCCCTGGACAGAGGAGCCTGAAGGGCTATAGTCCACAGGGTCACAAAGAGTCGGTCATAAATGAAGCGACTTAGCACACAGGCTGTTAGTGTGTCACCCTGCACCCCACCCCCCCACCCCACCCCAGATCCTGTGAGACCTCTCTCTGGTCCTTATAATAAATCCAAAATTTTGCTTACATTAGTGTCAGTAGGTTTCTATCTCCTGCAATGGAAACAGTCTTTGACTAATATATACCCTTAGTCATTGTTCTTTTACTGTAAGCATTACTAAAATTTCCAAAACAAAGTGTCTTGAAATGTACTGAGTTAACAGGTACAGATGCTCACAACTCTTCAAGTGATCACCAAGCTCCTGACATGTTAGAGGATGGGACACCCAAAAGTGTGAGGCATGGATCCTGCTCTCAACCTATCATGAAAATAAATATCAATAATAGCACACTGACTGGAACTGCCCACCCTGGCCAGGCACCATAGTAACCATTTGCATGAGTTGTTTTGTGACAGGAGGTCCTGGTAAGGAATATGGAACTAACAAGCCACAACCAACTGGAAGAGTTCGGGAAAGGTCTAAAGGAGACACCACATGTTTGATCACCTCCCAGACTCCTCTCTGGCATCCATCTTGGCTAAACAAGGCATGCACCACCAGGAAGGACTCTGTGTCAGAATGATTGGCTAAAGACAACCTGGAAACTAATCCCATCACCATAAAACCCAAGACTGGGAGCCACGTGGCAGAGCAGTTCTTCTGGGTTCCCTTACCCTACTGCTCTCTATCCGGGCACCCTTTCTCAATAAAATCTCTTGCTTTTTCAGCATTTGTGTCTCCTCGGACAATTCATTTCTGAGTGTTAGACAAGAGCTCCTTCCTGAAACAGTTTTACAGATGAGAAAACTATGGTTTTAATGGATTTAGCCAACATATATTCTAGTAAGTGTCACAGCTAGTAGGGTAGGGGGTAGGGGGTGAGTCTGTCTGATTCTGCTTCCTCTGTTTGTGTCTATTAATTCCAACTTGGATAAGAGTCAGTAAGACTGGAATGGAAAACTGTGTCTCAGATGGCTTGCCACATGGAACCAGCCCAAGAGACCTAACCTAACTTTCTTTTCTTCATTTCCTCAACTGACAACACCCTCAGAATCAGCTCTTCCTACCCTCCAGCTCTGTGAATCATCTTCCTTAAAGTCAAAGAGTCTTGACTGTGCATCTGTCCATTGACTTTCCATACTCCAATGACCGGTGGCTGGACATCATCTTCTATGCCAGATACAAGCCCTTGGTGTGTGATGAATGCCTGAAAGCTATAATTCAGTCTGAAAACCCAACACTTCCTCACATCAGGACATGCTTGGATCAAACTGCATTTAGGGCTGATGAATGAAATGTGTTATTAAAGATAATTCTTCCCAAAGCAGTGGTAATTATCTCAGCATTAACATTCCTAATTTAATTCAGCCCTGATTAAATCTCTTTTTTTTTTTCCAGAAGGAGGAAATTGAAAGTGTGAACACAAGATGGGAGGAAAAGTTTCTAAAGAATGTGGTTATCCATAGGAAAGACACTTTCTATAGCTTACACATGTTATTGTTGTTTAGTTGCTAAGTTGTATTCAACTCTCTGTGACCCCATGGACCGTAGCCTGCCAGGCTTCCTTGTCCATGGGATTTTCCAGGTAAGAATCCTGGAGTTGGTTGTCATTTCCTTCTCCAAAGGGATCTTTCCAATGCAGGAGTTGAACTCACAACTCCTGCATTGGCAGGCAGATTATTTATCACCGAGCCACCAGGAAAGCTCATATAGTTTATACATAGGTCTGAGGTATGCACACTTCCTAGTGCAAGCTGGCTGATACCTGGAGAATGGCTCCATCTTACATAGTTGTAACTCTAACACTCTTTCAAGAGGAGGATGGTAATGCTGATTTTAATATCATGTGACTTTCCCCCTTGGCTCTCTGTGCTATGCTTATTGTTACCAGGTACATTTTTTCTTCCCTCTGCTCTTTGAAATTATCTGGCTACCTGTCTTTCTCCCTCACTAGTCAGAGCCCCTCAAGGACAGGGATGATGATGTAAGTACCTTTATATTCTTTTATTGTTTGTTGTTCAGTCACTAAGTCAAGTCCGACTCTTTGTGACCCCATGGACTGCAGCACGTCAGGCTTCCCTGTCCTTCACTATCTCCCAGAGTTTGCTCAAATTCATCTCCATTGAGTTGGTGATGATATCTAACCATCTCATCCTCTGCCACCCTCTTCTCTCTTATATCCTCTGCATCCAGCATAATGCTTGGCACAGAGCAGACACCAAATACCTGTTTAACAAAATGACTAAAGGGTTGATCAATCTGAATAGCATCAATTTTCCTTTATCAGCATACCTATCTTAATCCTTTATGCTCCAAAATAATTCTTTCATTTCCTGGCCTGAGAGCAAAATGCTTTAGCAAAGCACTTGGGGTTGGGTGGAACGGAGATTAACAGGGGGGGTGAAAAAAGACGAACTGACTGAGAATAATAAAATGCAAACTTATATCTCCTGAATTTCAGAATGAAAGGTGGAGTTTCAGATCCCATTTCCCATGTGAAATTCTTGGCTTGCTTTTGCTAACAGTCAAGCTAAAAAAGGGAGCTTTTCACAAAAGAGGTATTTTTCTTCTTGGCCTGGAAAATCAATTTCAATGTTAATCTCACTCCTTGGAATGTCTGCCCCCCGCCCATCACCACCCTTTCCACCTAGCAAAATACTCTTCATCTTTCACAGTGTGGCTCAAATGTCCTCTCTTCAAATAATAATAATAATCATAGCAAATATCTGAAGAGTATTAACTCTGGGATGGGCTGTGCTGAGAGTTGCGCAGAAATTATGTCACTTGCTGTTCACAAATCTCTATCCAATCAGGACTATTATTTATCACAAATGTACAGATGAGGACACTAAAGCCTATAGAGGTGATGTAATTGCCTGAGTTCAAACATTAAGTGGTTCATAGATTTGAAGAAAGGAGGGTTGACACAGCTGAGCTTTAACTGAGAGGACTTGCTGACCTCCTCTGAGGCCTCCTGTGATAGTTTCCAGACAGAGCCAGCCCTTTTCTTTATTAAGACTCAGCATCCCGCCCTGGCCAGTTCTCAGGGGACCACCATAGCCTCTTAACTCTCTTCCCCACAGCTCCAAGCTCCACACTTCCAATAACACCTAAGTGCTAATGCCAAGTCAGTCAGTCTTCTAGAAACAATCCTCACTTCTGCCACCCCTTTTCACTTTGAATGACCCAGTCGTTAGCTACTGCCCCTGTAGCTTCTTCTGGTACATTTTGCCTCGTCTCACTCGAGCCAGCAACTTACTCATGGTTTTTGCTTTCTTTGACATGGTTCTACATGTAGAAAGAAACACAGTGTTTTGTGTTCTCCTTGCCTCACACAACATCAAGTCTGGAACACATATAAATGTCAGTGTTGTGTTAAAACAGTGCTAAGAGTTTTTTTTATTTTTATTAATTCTTTTGTTGTTGTTCAATCAGTTGTGTCTGACTATTTGTGACCCCATGGTGAGGGGTAGCACGCCAGGCTTCCCTGTCCTTCACCATCTCCCAGAGCTTGCTCAAAGTCTTGTCCATTAAATCCGTGATGCCGCCCAGCCATCTCATCCTCTGTCGTCCCCTTCTCCTGTCTTCAATCTTTTCCAGCATCAGGGTTTTTTCTAATGAGTCTTTGGAAGTTGTTATTCCAATAGAGTGTGTTTATGCATTCCACTGAGCTTCCCAGGTGGCTCAGTGATAATGAATCTGCCTGCCAATGCAGGGGACATGGGATAGATCCCTGGGCTGGGAAGATCCCACAAAGAAGAAATGGCAACCCACTCTACTATTCTTGCCTGGAGAATCCCATGATCAGAGGAGCCTGGTGGGCTAGAGGTCCATGGTGTTGCCAACGAGTTGGACATGACTGACTCAACAACAACACAATATGCATTCCACCACAGCCCTGATATGACACGATAGGGAGTCAGAGCTCACAATAGCAGGTAAAGGTAATCCCTCTGCCCAACTGTCCCGTTTCCAACAAATGATGCTTGTCAATCCGGAAAGATGTCACAGGTTAGTCTTCCTTTCCTTCAATCATGTTTCCTTCTTAAAAGAATCCCTAGACATATGATCACAGAATTGATATCTTTGAAGTTCTCAAAGTAACCTCACAGGCATAGACACCACATCTGACCAAAATACTCCTCAGACATTGGACTGTGGGAGTTGGAAAGATAGACCAAGAAGAGGAATCCTTTTGGGTTCTGTTTGGCTATTCCACTGAGAATGAATGTCAGTCATCCTTGAAATTAGTGTAAATTCTCGCCCTATGGAGAAGTAAGTAGATAAAATGGTCCTCATTTCCTCAATAAGGATCAACTGGTGTCTCACAAGTTTGCTTGTGCATATATTTTCTCTCTATTTCAGATATACCATATGAGCTGACCTTCTTTTTCTGTACTGGAAGAAACACAAGCTGGAATCAAGATTGCCAGGAGAAATATCAATAACCTCAGATATGCAGATGACACCACCCTTATGGCAGACAGTGAAGAGGAGCTAAAAAGCCTCTTGATGAAAGCGAAAGAGGAGAGCAAAAAAGTTGGCTTAAAGCTCAACATTCAGAAAACGAAGATCATGGCATCCAGTCCCATCACTTAATGGGAAATAGATGGGGAAACAGTGGGAACAGTGTCAGACTTTATTTTTTTGGGCTCCAAAATCACTGCAGATGGTGACTGCAGCCATGAAATTAAAAGACGCTTACTCCTTGGAAGAAAAGTTATGACCAACCTAGATAGTATATTCAAAAGCAGAGACGTTACTTTGCCAACTAAGGTCCGTCTAGTCAAGGCTATGGTTTTCCCTGTGGTCATGTATGGATGTGAGAGTTGGACTGTGAAGAAGGCTGAGTGCTAAATAATTGATGCTTTTGAACTGTGGTGTTGGAGAAGACTCTTGATTTCTTTGGAAGGAATGATGCTAAAGCTGAAGCTCCAGTACTTTGGCCACCTCATGCAAAGAGTTGACTCATTGGAAAAGACTCTGATGCTGGGAGGGATTGGGGACAGGAGGAGAAGGGGACGGCCGAGGATGAGATGGCTGGATGGCATCACGGACTCGATGGATGTGAGTCTAAGTGAACTCCGGGAGATGGTGATGGACAGGGAAGCCTGGTGTGCTGCGATTCATGAGGTCGCAAACAGTCGGACACGACTGAGCGACTGAACTGAACTGAACTATTGTCATGGAAGACAGTATAGAAGAACCATGCAATAATGGCCAGGAAAACTGATGCTACTTGCCAGCCATGTGACTTTGAGCAATACACAAACTCCCCATGCCGTGTGGTTTTCATCAGAAAAGTGGAGTTAGTAATAAGAATAATTATTTTATTGGATTGTCATAAAGATTAAATGGTTTAATGCATGTGATGTCTAACTGTAACTACTAATACCCATTAGCCATTATTTCCGTTTAGTGGAGATAGCATTGAAGTGAGAGAAAGGAGACTCAAGTCTTATCTCTGGTAACAAGCCCAATGGCCTTGGGTTGACCGCTTCATCTTGCTGAATGTAAAGAGCCCTCCATGACCTGTCATTCATGTCACGCTCCTCTCTACATCACACTTGGTTTTCCATCCATTCAAGCTGTTTATGGTCAATCACTGTTGCTCCCAGACACAAGTCTAGTCTTCTTCCCATTTCCACCATGCTTGTACTATGTGAGCACACGTGTTCATTTGTGTATATGCTTGCATACTCATGAGTGCACACGTGCACACATACACACACACACACACACACGGTGCTCCCCCTCCCTTGTGTCTTTGCTCACCCCATCTCTTTGCCTTGCTATCCCCTGGATAACTCTTCTGCTTAGAAGGCACATCTCAGAGGGGTTTTCTGACACCTGAACCTGACTCTTAGCCCTTCTCTCACTTCGCACAAAACCCAGCCTTGTCATGGCCTGTTTTAATGTCTGAATCTTTCACAAATGTGGAACTACATAGTGAAAAAATTCTATCTTATGAGAGCATCTAATGTCTGGCACATCCTGAGCCCAGAGTAGAGTTTCATAAATGGTTCCTGAAACATTAACTTAGTGGTGGCCTCCCTCAGAAAAAAATAATGGGAGGTAATTGGTGTTCTTGAGCTGGGGTGTGGGAGTGGTGACGCAGTTATGAAAATAACCTACTTGGCTTTTAATTCTGTACATTCCTTCCAGCAGCCCTTGAGAAAGACAGGACTAGATTCTTTAAAAATAGTTTTAATTAGATAATTTTTTTATAAATTGAAGCATAGTTGATTTACAATGTTGTGTTAGTTTCAGATGTACTGCACAGGTATTCAATTATATATATATATGCACACACACACATATATATGAAAAAGAATCTGGAAAAGAATATATATGTATACATATGTAATATATACAATACACATATTACATATATTATATACACATATATACACACATTATTTTATTTATGTATTTTTATATAAATAAAAATTTATATATTTATTTATATATTATATATATTTAATACACACACATATTATATATATATGTTTGTGTGTGTATTTTCTTTTTCAGATTCTTTTCCCATATAGCTTATTACAACATATCGAGTATAGTTCCCTTTGTATACAATGGGTCCTTGTTGGTTATCTATTTTATATATAGTAGTGTGTATATGTTAATCCCAAACTCCCAATTTATTCCTCCCCACCCCTCTCCCATTTGGTAACTTTTACTTTGTTTTCTATGTCTGTGGTTGTATTCTATTTCTGTTTTGTAAGTTTATTTGTATCTTTCTTTTTTAGATTCCACATATAGGTGATAGCATATTTGTCTTTCTCAGGCCTAGATTCTAAATCCCACCCTGGTGCCCATGAAGGTCATATGGGGTAGGGGGAAGGGAGGAGATTCATGAAGGATTTCACGCATTTCTGAAAGCCTCATGGAATTGCTACACTGACTCATGAAGAATCTGTTCAAACTTAGTTTCATGTGGTTTTGTCTTTAAGTGAAATCATGTTCTCTCAAGATGGTCTCACTTTCTCTTCCTGTTGATCAGATATTCTGATATCAGTTTTCTATTTGATTATTGTAGAATGATAATTAAAAATTGGTTATTATTGTATGTGTGAACTTTTTCAGGTAGGAAAGTTATTTGAAAAACAAAGAATGGGAGCAATTCAGTGAGGAATCCTTTTGGGAGTTAAAAGTAGGTGATGTCTGCACAAGAGGATGTCAGCTCTCTCGCCCCCTTTCTGGTGTTTCTGGAAGCTTGGTTTCTGCATTGGATAGGAATTCCACCATAAAGGACCACAAACTGAGTAGTTTAAACAACACATGCTTGTTGTCTCACAGTCTCAGAGGCTGGAGGTCTGAGATCAAGGAGTCAGTTGAGTTGGTTCTTCTGAAGGCTGTGAGGGAAGATCTGTTCCAGGCTTTTCTCTTTGACTGGTAAGAAGTCTGTCTTCTGCCTGCATTGCTTTCCATCAGCTTCTCTCCATGAGTGTCTGTCTGTAAATGTCCCTTTTATAAAATCACCATTAGGATTGGATTAGGACCCACCCTAATGACCTCACTTTAAACTGAACCCCTCTGTAGAGACCCTCTCTCCAAATCAGGTCCCATTCTGATGTACTCGGGGTTAGGACTTTAACATATGAATTTGGGAAGGGGCACAAATCAACCCACAGTGCTTGAGGACCACCTAGATATGGGGTCTTGTGGTTTCATGCATGGTGTTGGCACTTTCATTATTTATACGTATCCCCCACCACCCAACTTCATTTCTTGTGAATTTACAGCAAGGCACAGGGATAACATTTCCTGAATTCTAACTTCCTTTTCTGCTGCTGCAAAGCTGTTATTCTCTTTGGTTTCTCCTTTCATCAACCTGGCTGCCAACCAATGTCTAAAAAAAAAAAAAAAAAATTCTCGTGCTGCAAGCTGAGTTCCTGCTTCGGGTCGATGTGGCTTTATTGATATTCCAACATGGTTTGCTCCACGATTTATGCTCTGCAGTTTGCGAACCACAGACCCAAGGGGAAAAGAGATAGTGAAAGGTGATTTTTCGATCACTTTATATGCAGTAAGTGAATCTCAATTTCCTGCCATGTTATTTCAGAGTCCTTAAATATCCCTTTCTCTGCTTGGACGTTAGAAATGACAAAGGATCTACAGTCTTCAGGATGAAATATGTGTCCTGGAAGATCTATAATCAGAGTGACCTCTTAATGTGAATGGACCCAGAGACATGTGCATCCTTCTGATTTAAGGTGAGGGGAGGATGCTTGTGTTGGGGTCTGAAATGACAGGAACAGCTGTAAGTCTATGAGAGACCTTATTATTCCTGGATCTTTAGGGTAGGAACCATATCATAACCTGTACCCTCACTTCCCATGGTGTAGGAACAACCAGAACCGCATCATTAGAGAATGGAGGATGGTTATTTAGAACATCGATCTCTGCTCAGAATAGGGCTTTTAAAACAAGGCAAAACATGGCAGGGGAGTGAGGACTGAAGCCCCACATTTAGAAGAAGGGAAGGAACACAATGGCAGAGCAGGAGGAGAATGCAGGAATGACTTCATATGAGAAATGAACAGAGACCCAATACACTGATTTTTTCGTATGCATTGATTGCATACAGGCTTTCCAGGTGGCCACAGTGGTAAAGAATCTGCCTGTCAATGCAAGAGACACAAGAGACACAGGTTCAATCTCCGTCAGGAAGATCCCCTGAAGGAGGAAATGGCAACCCACTTCAGTATTCTTGCCTGGAAAATTCCATGGACAAAGGAGCCTGGTCAGCTACAGTCCATGGGGTTGCCAAAGAGTTGGACACGACTGAGCAAACACACACACACATGCATACTGATTGCATAATAAACTAAAACACCAGGCCATTATTTGTATTGAATAAAATAACTTAAAAATCTATTTCTGGTTAAGTTTAGAAAGCGTGATGCAGGGAGCTCAAATCTGGTGCTCTGTGACAACTTAGAGGGGTGGGTTGGGGCTGGAGGTGGGAGGGAGTTTCAAGAGGGAGGGGACATACGTATCCCTATGGTATCCTTACGGCTGATTCATGTTGATATGTGGCAGAAATCCTCCAATTAAAAATAAATAAATTTAAACAAAAAAAGAAGAAAGAAACAGAAAGCCTCATAAGTGATTTACACAGAAGGGAAGACAGTGAGGAAATGGGTCAGGTTGAGGAAGGTGTAGCGGGAGGGTGAGAGATGGTGGAAGGTTCTACACTGTGGTCTCTGGGGACCCCAGGGACCAGCCCTTTTGCTATGCAAGCTCCCAAGTGGTTTGACTCAGTGAAAAGAGCTCAGGAGGAAGAAGGTGTGAAGTCCTGAAGGGTTCTGCTCGATGAGCAGCGGGCAGATTCTTTCCAAGCCTGAAGCATACAGGAAGGAACAATGATCAACAGCAATAACTACTCCCCACGGGCAGCTCTTTAGTGCTGTTTGCCTGACTCTCTTGCTGTCCCCCCAAGTGGATGGGGTGACTTTTTGACAGGATGACGTAGGCCTATTGTTTGACCCCAGGTTTGGTGAGGTCCAGACTCAATTTGCCTTGTGCATGCCAAGCAGCTTACTAAAGTTCTCCAAGGCAGGACTAGAACTTAGGCTCTTTGGCACCTGCCCAGGATCATGCTCACTTCACTTGACCTTTTGCTTCTCCTTCCAGCAGGATCACAGATTTTTTCAGTCAGCTCTGCCCTTTCACTTCCCTGATATTGGGAAGTCTGTCTTATCCACCTCTGGTTTTGTCTGGTGACTTGCTGAAGAGATGACAGAGAAACGGTGTAACCTGGAGGCTATCTTCCAAATTCTTTATTTCAAGCCATTCTTAGGATGGTCTTATATTTGCAGCTAAAATGTAAAGACTGTATTCTTGAAGCCCGAGTCATTACTGAGCTGGATTATTCCAAGGGCCATCCTTCCTGGCTTTTTTCCTTCCACAATTATTGACTGAGTCCCCACTGGTGTAAGCATGGCGAACTCCTAATGATGGTCCATGCTGTGAGTTGCAATCTGGTCTGCTGGGGTCCACTTAAGTCTACCAAATCCCTTGGCAGATTAAAACTCATCAGTGGTTCCTCTGCCCCAAAACTGAAGACCAAGTTTGTTGATGGGACAGGTCTACAGGCTCTTGATCCTCTGGCTGCTGAAGGGGGAGGGGGTAGGGACAGAGCTGGGGGACTCTTGTTGAGGCAAGAGTAGGCCATAGGGGACTACCTGCATCTCATTAAAGAACATGGACTTGGGAGCAAATGGGAGTCTGCAAAGGAAAGAGCTGAACTGATTATCTCTAAATATTACATTTGATTGCTCCAGCCCCAGACCTGTAAGAGGTGTTGGAAAACACTAAAGAGACCTATGGCATGGGTCTTATCTTCTAGAAATGTATAACCATAGAGGTTATGAGATCTGCCATTGTTGTTTTTAATATTGATTTATTTAGAAGATATTTATTGAATGCTGTTCTATGCTGTGCTGTGCTCAATCAGGTTCGACTCTTTGCGACCCCATGGACTGTAGTCTACCAGGGTCTCCTGTCCTTAGGATTCTCCAGGCAAGAAAACCAGAACAAGTTGCTGTTTCCTCCTTCAATGAATGCTATAGCTCTTGGTTATAATCATATGGCCATTGATTCTGAAATCAGACAGCATGGATTCAAAATCTAAGTCAGTTATTTAGGTAAGTGTGACCTTAGGTAAGTCATTAAGGCCCCATTTGTTTTTCATTTATGAAATGCGCCTAGGAATTATACCCTAGCATTGTGGTGAGAATTAAAAGAGACAATGGCCAAGAAGTGTGCAGGACAAGACCTGACTTATGTGAGCATCTGGGACATGTTATCATATATCATTCTGTCATGGTGTGGGGTGCTGGGGACGTGACAGAATGTCAGGCAGATGTGTTTCACACCATTAAGGGGGAGACAAAAAAGAAACAAGTAATTAAACAGTAATTACTATTGAAACTCACACTGCGGGAAAAACAGCAGAATGCTGTGAGACACAGAGTAGATTCTACTCTGGAAAGGTTGTCTGAGAAAGGGCTTGCAAAGATGACATTTAAACTTGGGCTGTGAGAAGAGTCTTTCGTCTCCTGCCTTGGCAGGCTACAGTCCCTGGGGTCACAAAGAGTTGGACACAACTGAGCAACTGAGCTCAATGAAAAGAGTCAGGGCTTCCCTGGTGGCTCAGTGGTAAAGAATCCACCTGCCGTTGCAGGAGATACAGGAGACATGGGTTCGAAGGAAATAGCAACCCGCTCCAGTATTCTTGCCTGGAGAATCCCATGGACAGGGGAGCCTGGTAGGCTATAGTCCATCGGGTTGCAACAGAGTCAGACATGACTTAGTGACTAAACGGCAACGCGTAAGAGTCATCCAGGGGAAGAGCCAGAGAGAGTGATTCCCAGCTGAGAGATAGATGAGCAGAAAGCCTTGGCAGCAATGCAGAGCGTGGAGTGTTCTAAAAACTAACAGCAGGCCAAGTGTGCCTGGAGCTTGGTGAGCAGAGGGGAGGGGTGGCAGGAGAGGAGGAAGCGGCTGGCCGTTCTGGGTCTTGCAGGCCCCAGTCAGAAGTTTAGATGGTCTTCCAAGTGTATGGGACTAAGCAACGAAGTGGCATGATGTGATTTTCATGGCTTTGCTTCCTATGTACAAATGGTTGAGCTAATGTCTTCCGAGGCTCTCAGAATTAAGTGGTGGGTGTTCAGGGTCACAAAGGCAGAGAGAAAAAGCTGCAAGCGCTGGTAGAAAATGGGTGCACTTGCGGGGAATGAAAATTTTCTTCATTTGGAGAACTGTTGTGGGCGAATAGGAACCTTCTGGTCGAAGGCACTTGACAAGGCATCCCCGCTTCTGAAGGGCAGACCCGTGGCTCTGGTTGCTTGTATCCGGCAGGGCATGGATGGGTTCTAAGTGCACATACCAGGAGGGTGCAGTCTGCTGGCTAGGATGCCAGGCCCCGTACTGGGCTCAAACCAGGAAGATAAATCAGACGCACAGAGTTACCCCACTGCTGCTGGAGGCTGACCATTACTGATTGGCACCATCTCTATGCCCAGAGTAGCTGAGGGAGTTCCTGTTGGCACAGAGAAGGGAGAATCCTGCTCTCTGGGGGAGCATGGGAAGGTGTGAAAGTGTTAGTTGCTTAGTTGTGTCCGACTCTTTGCAAGCTCGAGGACTGTAACCCGCCAGGCTCTTATTTCCATGGAGTTATTTATCCAGGCAAGAATACTGGAGTGGGTAGCCATTCCCTTCTGCAGGCAATCTTCACAACCCAGGGATTCAACCAGGGTCTCTCGCAATGCAGGCAAATTCTTTATGGTCTGAGCCACCCGGGAAGCCCATGGGAAGGGCTTGACTGACCTGTGTCATAAAGGAACATGGACTCCAAGAGTGTCATGCTGTTGCTGTTGTTCAGGTGCTAAGTTGTGTCTGACTCTTTGCGACCCTGTGGACTGCAGCACACCAGGCTTCCCGGCCCTTCACTGTCTCTCAGAGTTTGCTCAAACTCCTGTCCATTGAGTCAGTGGTACCCTCCAGGGTCATGTGTTTTTCTCAAATGGAATATTTCAGTCTGAATTGGAGAGGCCAAAAGGTCTTAGCTCAAAGGCCCTGAATTTTTATTTTTGAGAATTTGGCTTACAAATAAGAGTCATGAGAGAAGAGGACCATGAGGAGGTGTAAGACATGAATATGACCAACAAATACTGTTTTCATACTCACATACTTCATACTCATAAATCCATCAGGCCTGGATTTAATCAATGCCATTTATCCTGTGTGTCCATTAACCCAGCCTACATTTACTGAGCTCTTGTATGTCAGGTATTGTGCTAGATTCTGGAGCTTCTATGTGAATCAGGCACCATCCACATCCTCAAAGACCTCATGGTTCCATGTAGAATCAGATAAAGAAATATGCCCCCTTGGAGAGGAAGCTGGTGTGTTCCGTGTGACCTTAAAACTGGTACTAGTGAATGCAAGTTATTAGCAGATGGATTTCAGTTCAATATTAAGAACAACTTTCCAATCACTGCCTTTCCCACAAAAAGGCAAGCATAAGGTGCATGTAAGTTAATGTTGTGGCTAGACCTCAAGGAGGATGCTGTAGTGGTGTTGAAGCTGGGGCCCTGAGACTCCTCGCCAGCTGCTACACAACAGAACATTCACCTTCCAACCCAGCCAAGCCTAGACCAAGCCTTGGTTTAGCTCAGAAAGAGATTCCTTGAAGTTCAGAAGATGGGGTTGGGCTTAAATGAGAGATGGGCAGGGGTCTTCTGCCCTGCTGAGGGATGTGCTGGACAACTTTGTCCCATGGGGAGCTTCACTTATGGGTCTGGTGCACCAATGGGGCGTGGCATCCTGGCAGGATCTGATAAAGCATAAACCCGGCTAGAAGCCACGGGACTCATTAACATCACTCCAATGTACATGAGAACAGGATGTGCATAGAACACAGATATGCCCAACTGGGGGGCCTGCGTAAACCCTTCTGTGGTTCCCTAATGGACCTTGAAGAGGCCCTTGTCATCAATCTAAAGGTATCTAATGATCAGCTCCTACTTTTCTGTCCCCCACTCCTGCTCCCTCCCCACACTTTGCCTTGTGTCCAAGCCCCACCTGCTCCCCTGATCAGGGAGCAGCTCTGGACCAGGCTGCCTACTTCCTTCCTCCCCCTAGGGAGCCTAGAACACCAACTCACAAAATAAGGATCAAAGTGTTGTCCTCCTGGAGCTTGGAAAGTATAAGACAGAGCTGTTCCGTCATTTAGTCATGGGTGGGGCTGCGACCTGGCCTGCATTTCTCTGAAGTGGTCACTTTTGTTCAGGTTCACACTGTCTGTCCAAATCAGAAATGATCTAGATTTTTTTCTTAATGGACCTGGGACTGTTTAGTAGAGCCTGACCTTTTCTCTAATGGGGAAAATAACCACTGCCATTCACTGCAGTTGTGCTGAGCACCGCTATGCCTTCCCATAATAGCCGTGTCACTCACAAGCTTCTTGGGGAAAGGGTTTCTGGTATCCAAGACCCGAGAACAGGGTCAGTGGAGGCTAGATTTCAGGAGGACCTGATTCTGGAGTGGACAGGACAACAGTTTTCTATTTCTTCCCTGATCACATCCTAATTGATGTAAGATTTTCTTCTTTGCAAATGCTTTTAAGTCTCACTTATTTATTTTTGTTTATATTTTCATTACTCTAGGAGGTGGGGTATAAAAAGGTCTTGCTGTGATTTATGTCAGAGTGTCCTGCCTATGTTTTTCTCTAAGAGTTTTATAGTGTCTGGCCTTACATTTAGGTGTTTAATCCACTTTGAGTTTATTTTTGTGTATCGTGATTGAGAGTGTTCTAATTTCATTTTCTTACATGTAGCTGTCCTGTTTTCCCAGTGATGGACTTACTTGCAAAGCAGAAATAGACATAGATGTACTGAACAAACATTCAGACACCGAGGTGGGTGGAGTAGGGGTGGGATGAATTGGGAGACTGTGATTGACCTATGTACGCTACTATGTGTAAAATAGATGGCTAATGAGGACTGACTCTATAGCACAGGGAACTCTACTCAGTGTTCTTTGGTGACCTAAATGGGAAGGGAATCTAAAAAAGTGGGGATATATGTATACTTCCCTGGTGGCTCAGATGATAAATTGTCTGCCTACAGTGTGGGAGACCCAGGTTCGATCCCTGGGTTGGGAATAAGCTCTGGGGAAGGAAATGGCAACCCACTCCAGTACTCTTACCTGGAAAATCCCATGGACAGAGAAGTGTGGTAGGCTACAGTCCACGGGGTCGCAAAGAGTCGGACACGACTGAGCGACTTCACTTTCACTTTCATATATACATAGGGCTGATTTGAGCAGGCTCTGCTAGTTGGTGATGGACAGGGAAGCCTGGCAGGCTGCAGTCCATAGGGTTGCAAAGAGTCAGACACGACTAAGAGACTGAACTGAACTGAAGGCTAATTTAGTTTGTTGTACAACAGAAACTCACACGGCAATGTAAAAGCAACTGTACTTCAACAAAGTTTTTAAAATAGAATACTTACTATTAAAAAAGATTTTGTTCTTAAAAGACTGTGAAGAGAAGACAGAATTTCATGAAATCTTGTGTTGAATGGATATAGAGACTTCTTCAGGGACCCTATCACTTGGTGACAAGCTGCAAACAGGATTTGGTTTAGGCTGTTAAGTAGCTGCATCTTAGGGCGATGGTTTGTGCTTCCTGAGCTGAAAGGCTGATACAGAGCACCTTGTTCACTGGTGGTGGGAGGGAGGCCTTGGTGAGGTGGCTCGCAGGGTGCCCGGTGCAGGTGGGGGCCACGGGCAGTGCTGGGTGAGGGGCCGCCCTTCTCCTCCTTGCCCCCTTCCACTCCATCGAGCAGGATTCTGAAAGAAAGTGGATTCAAACTCTGGGTTTAGAAGCAGTTCTGTAATGAAGGTGAAGGGAGGATTCTTCTTGATCATTTTAGTTTTTTTCAGCAAGTGGGAAGTCATCACAGTACCAATCACGGCTCACTTGTGGGTATGCGTCACAGTGTAAAAGGTGCTTTCCCTGTTCTCGATTGGTTTACCCTTTGTGGGAACTCTGTGAGCAAAGCAGATGGCGGGGAGTGGTGTAGGGTCGGGGAGGCTCCCGAGGATGAAGTGACTTTCTGAAAGTGACAAAGGGAGGCAGCACTGGCTCTGGAGAGACCTATGGCAGCAGGCAGTTTGGGAATCAGGGAGTCCCTTGTCTGAGTCCTTGGTCCATTGATGACTGTCTTGGCATGGCTGGGAATCCAATCTCTTGTCCTCATCTGTAAAACTGCTGTATTGTGAGGAATGGAAAATGATGTCAACTCATTGCTTACTCTGATGGGTTCCAGAGAAATGTAAGCTATTGATTAATTTAATCATGCATACCAGGCATCAGTACTCAGTACATAGTGGCACTCAATAAATGATGGCTGTTTTTACTTTAAGCTTTATTGAGTCCCTAGAATTTCAGGCACTTTGCTTCACCCGCGAGTCTTGCTCAGTAAAGCATTCTGTCCCCATTTACAGAAAAGAAAGAGGTTGTGATTTAGCATCACCCAGAGAACAAGTAACAGCAATGATCTGCACCAGTGAAATGACTTTTCCTTTCCAGTCACAAGTTGCTCACTCATGGTGGTGGTGTCAGTCACTAAGTCGTGTCCTACTCTTGCGAGCCCATGGACTATAGCCCTCCAGGCTTCTCTGTCTGTGGAATTTTCCAGGCCAGAATACTGGAGGGGGTTGCCATTTTCCTCCTCCAGGAGATCTTCCCGACCCAGCATTGCAGGCAGATTTTTTACTGTCTAGGTTCACTGAGGATGAGGAACCAGTTAAAGTCAAGCACTTTAGCACTTGTCTGAATGTTTTCAAATGTGCTTTTTGAATAATATGATTGCTTTGGCTCTTTGACCTTTACAAGTCTTATAGAAACAACTTCAGAAGGATGGGGACTAGCTGGTGGCTAGAAGTCTGACTCTAAAACACTACTTCTTAACCCTGACCGCATCTTATACACATCAGAAAGCTTAAGGAAAAACACTGGTGACTGAACCTTATAGAAAATATTCAGATACAATTGCTCAGGGTGATACCTAGCCATCATTTCCCCCTCAAGCTTCCTAGATGTTTATTATGTGCATCTAGCGTTAAGAACTATGCCCGATGACAAGTTAAGAATCAGCCAGATGCAAGGCCAAGTGGTGCCCTGGCAGAGATGCTGTTTATAGGAAGTCAATAACCTCTCATCCCTTGGCTAGAATTCAGTGATTAAATAATTGTCTGACAAGGACTGTGACATGCTACCCCCTGCAAATGGGTAAGACCCAATCTCGTGGTGTGACATTCATAGCCCTCCCTGACTGGTTAGAACCTCACTTCCAACCAGTCTTGTGACTCAGTTGCATAGGATGATTCAATGCACCCAAACACACTCTGCATTTTGTCACATCTGTGCAATGCCTCCTTGCTAAGACCTCTGCCTGCCCAGCTTTGCACGGCAAGCCCTTATTCACCCTTTGAAACTCACAGCAACCATTCCCTGCTCCTGGACCCTCTCAACCACCCTGGCCAGCAGTCGTCCCCTCTCTGTGTTCCCAGTAACTGGTTTATGCCTCCAGGAGAGAGAGAAATTTTCTGACCACCTTGTAGACTGTATACTCCTTGATTCCATATTCTCGGTCACCTCCGTCCTGTGCCTGTCCCAGACCAGGTACATCAAATGAATGAATACATGCAAATGACATGGCTCTAGTGTAGAACTGGGAGCTGAGACTGAATTAAATTTTCCTAATGTATTTTCCACACTCCAATCACATGTGTTCTGTGTCACTTCGTCCCTGGGGGTATGAGGGGGAGGGGTCTTTATCTCTTTTCACAGATGGAGAAACTGAACTTTCAAGAGGAAACGTGGTCCTTCAAGGACACCTTAATGACATTAGGAAAAGAAATAGGGGAAGTTTTGCTAGTTTTCTATCTCCTGCAGACAAGAATCTGACCATGGGCGTGGTGAGTGTCTGGGGTGAAGGACCGCTACCATTAACCCAGGAGTTAATGAGCCCTGTTAGTAATTCTATTCACTCTCAGAGCTTCGGCTTCCACCCACATAATCTCACCTCCTGCATTCAAAATTCTCTCCTAGTTTTTGCTCACTTAAGTCAACTGCCTCCTGAACATTTTCACTAGCATTTTTAAAATAGGTCTCCAGTGCTACAACAGAGAAGTCAATGGCACCCCACTCCAGTACTCTTGCCTGGAAAATCCATGGATGGAGGAGCCTGGTAGGCTGTAGTCCATGGGGGTCACTAAGAGTCGGACACAACTGAGTGACTTCACTTTCACTTTTCACTTTCATGCATTGGAGAAGGAAATGGCAACCCACTCCAGTGTTTTTGCCTGGAGAATCCCAGGGATGGGGGAGCCTGGTGGGCTGCCGTCTCTGGGGTCGCACAGAGTCAGACACGACTGAAGTGGCTTAGCAGCAGCAGCAGCAGCCCGTGCTACAGATGGAACTCATCTTCCCCTTAGATTCCTCTCATCCCCTATAATAAAATGAGGCAGAAACACAGGGGTCATTCTCTTCACTGTCCTTTTCCTCACAAGTTGCATCTAATTGCTCACAAAGTCTTGATGATGTCACTTTGGAAATATCTTTTCCCAGTTCTGGATCTGGTTTCTTCATCTGGTCTTTGATAACCCTCCATTTGGGGCCGCTTATTATGTTTCCCAAAGAAAGACTCTCAAAACGTTTTTTAAAAAAATTGGTGCCTCTTTCCTGGATTCACAGATGATTTTAAAAATGATAATTACCTCTTCCATCTTCAGTTTTGATTCTGTTTTGAAGTTCTCTTCCTCTAATTAAAAACAGAATCGACAACTCCTTGTGTTATTTGAGCCTGATGCGAAGAACTGACTCTTTGGAAAGGATCCTGATGCTAGGGAAGATTGAAGGCAGGAAGAGAAGGGGATGACAGAGGATGAGATGGTTGGGTGGCGTCACCAACTTTATGGACATGAGTTTGAGCAAGCCCGGGAGTTGGTGATGGACAGGGAAGCCTGGCATGCTGCAGTCCATGGGGTCACAAAGAGTCGGACATGACTGAGTGGCTGAACTGACTGACTTGTGCACTAAAAGTGGCAAAGTTGCACAAATAACTATGTGGTGCAGGAATCAGGGTCCCTAGGCTCCCCCTTGGGATTGGACATCTTCATGAGATACACAGGTCAGCTCCTTTGCTATGCTTTCAAGATCACCCACAGCAAACAAAGTACATTACATTCTGGGATAATTTCCACAAACGTTTTCTTTTTTAATGCTTAGGAGAGCCCCTGGCAAGTGTATGAATTCAGTCAATATTACCTATTATTATTTTTTCTTCCTGGCATGTATTCTTTAGGGATATAAAAATATGCATAGTTCTTGCTCATGACATGACTAATCCCCTGAGGTGATGACTGGTCTCCAATTTTAACTCTAGTGAGCAGACAGATATGTCTGTCACTTCATCTTCTTCAATTTCACTCATCATTGAAGACTCATAAAAGTTAGAGTTGAAAAACCCATAGGGATCACCAAGCATGACCCTTTATTTGACACAGGGGAACTGAGGTCACACGACTCATCTTCAGTCTAGTGGGTTTCAGTGCATTTTAGAAATACACAGCACACGCTGAATCTAGACTTCTCCCTGGAACAGGCGACCACAAACTGTTACGGGTGAGGTCAATGAAGTAGCAGTTACTTTGGAAGCATCTAAATGCTTTTGGGGGCTTCCCAGGTGGCTCAGTGATAAAGAATTTGCTGGCCAATGCAGGGGACATGGGTTTGATCCCTGGATCAAGAAGATCCCCTGGAGAAGGAAATGGCAACCTATTCCAGTATTCTTGCCTGGAAAATCCCATGGGCAAAGGAGCCTGGCAGGCTCAGTCCATGGGGTCACAAAGGGTCTGATAAGACCGAGGGATTAAACAATGACAATAATGACGAAATGCATTTTCAGTTGCCAGCTAAAGAATTGGTCTTGCTAGCCAATTAGTTAAGGGAAGAGGCAGGTCAGGAAAAGGAAAGCCTGGTGAAAGACCACAGAAGGGTTAAGGGGTCAGGCCTAGCCCTGGAGTGTAGACAGCAAGGGTGAGGCAAGAGTGGGAAGGGCTAAGAGATTAGGCTGGAACTAGATGGTGACGGAACTTGAACCTCATGCTGAAGACTCTGGACATTGTCACGAGCAAATGAAGCAACAACAAGAATGTTTGAGCAGAAATGGCCCATCACCCTGTGTTCCGCCGCAGTGGCCATGTTAGCTGGCCTTTCCATCCACAGCCTTCCCCTCTGGGTGTTGTTATCGGATCCCTCATCCGAAAAGAAGATGTGGTACATATATACAATAGAATGTTACTTAGACATAAAAAAGAACAAAATAATGCCATTTGCAGCAATGTGGATGGACCTTGAGATTATCATACAGAGTGAAGTCAGACAGAGAAAGACAAATACCATATGATATCGCTTATAAAGGGTAATCTTATAAAAGGTGTACAAATGAACTTATCTGCAAAACTGAAATAGAGTCACAGGTGTAGAAAACAAACTAATGGTTACCATGAGCCAAGTGGGGGGAAAAGGATAAACTGGGAGATTGGGATTGATATATACATGCTACTATATATAAAATAGATGACTAATAAGGACCTACTGTATAGCACATGAACTCTACTCAATGCTCTGTAACGGACTATATGGGAAGAGAATCTAACAAATAGTGGATTCTCTTGGCTGTATACGTGAAACTAAAATGACAATGTAAATTAACTATATTTCAGCTTTTTAAAAAAGCTAGGAATCCTTTTGATTCTTGCTTCCTCACTTCTTTCATCCAAATCATCCCAAGTTTGTTCATCACAGCTCCTAAACACACCTCTCATCTTCCTACTTCCCTCGGTCACTGCTGTGCGTTCCTAGTCACAACCATCATCGTCTCTTGCTCAAACACCTGCAATCATCTCCCAGTGGATTTTTCTCTCTCTTCCACTTGTGCTTCCCAAGCTCCCCTTCTCACATAGCAGCCAGATATATCTTTGAAAATGCAAATCCCATCACATGGACACATCACCATGATTAAAACTTCTTAGTGGCTTCTTGCTAAATAATTTACATTTTCCTGTAGCCTGCAGGGTCCTTCCAGGTCTGGACCTTGCTGACTGCTCCTGGCTCACTGCGTCCATGACAGCCTCCTCCTGTCACCTGATGCACAGCTTCCTTTTGCCCTTGAAATTGACACATTCTTCCCACCTCTCTCCTCTCTGCGGCACATGCTTTTCTCAGGCTGCTGCGCTGATGACTCCTTTCCCTCTCAGACTCAGCATATTTATCATCTGCTCAGAAAGACCTTCCTGACTCCACTCCCCTATCCCCCTGTTAGTCTATTTTGTAGTATCCATTTCTCTTCATTGACAGTTTTTTTCTTTAACAGGTTATTCGAAGCTCCTAGTACAATGCTTGCTGTATAGTTAGGTACTCAATAAATATTTGTGGGATGGGTGACTTGCTCACACACTTTACTGAAGACCAGAGTTTAATGACCTTGGTTCATGACGTGCAAGCTTGCCCTCTGTATTAGGAATGGCCCAAGCCAAGCTGATTTACTGGCTGATCATCTGCTAATCAGATTCTCTCTTTCAAGGATATAAGCTAAGAGATATTGAAGCTCTGGTCAGTTGATGGTGAGTGTTGGATCTCTAACATCGTATAGTCTTGAGGTGGAAGCCGTTTGGGGATACTGTGAGAGGAAGTTAGTCAAGAAAGAGGAGAGAGAAAAAACGGAAAATAAGGCAATAATGAGAGTGACTATACAGACTCTAAAATCAGAGAGAAAGGCATAGAATCCTGACTCTTCCCTGCCCCTGTTCCCCCAAAGCTCATGGCCTTTCTATTCTTGGGTCCATGAAACTGCCCATTATAGCTTTTAAAAGATTCCTCTTTATTCTAACCAGCTGGAGTGGGGTTACATTTAGAACAGAAAATTGTGACTGGAGACGTTTAGGAAGACTGCTCTGGCTAGGGCAGCTTGAGGTAGAGAGCGGCAGACAGGAGATGAGTTAGGCTGTTTTTGCAATGGACCAGGTGAGATAGACACTATCTGGGCCAAGGAAAATAGAGGTGGTTGGAAGGGAAAGATCCAGAAGATGTTCCATAGGTAGAATTGACTTAGTGCCAGTAGCTTGTGAAGGGGGAAGAGAAGGAGGTCCTGACAATGCACAGTTTCTAGCTTGGGCCACCCAGTAACGGTCCTTCAATAAGCTGAGCTCTTGAAGGTGGGAGGAGTGGACAGTGAAGAGAACTGACCTGCACATCCCATGACTCCCCCATACAAACCATTCCTGTTAGGCAGGCAGTCTGCCAGGCTGCTCCTACTCTCCCTGTAGGAGCCTAGCAATGCCTGTCTCTAAAAGTAATGCTGTTCTTTAGTCATTTTCTTCAATCCAAATCATTCTCACTTCTTTTGACATCAACACTATTCTCATCTTTCAAGATTTATTTCAAGTTTCATTTTATCTGCAAGAATTCTCTGTGTACCAAGTCCTCTGACATGGTATTGCTCAGGGCACCTGCAGCAGTCAGAAACAAGGGCCAAGGAATGACACAGAAACATTCTACGTACAAACCACGGTGTACAGCCCTACAGGACTTGGTCCATCTTTCATATATTTCTGTGACCTAATGGAGACAAAGTCTTGATAAAACATTGTCTTGTCGTTTAGACATACGCCTGGTCCAATTTTGCGCAAAATAGGTGGTTCTTGAGTCCCCCAAAAGTCTTGGAGAGAATTACGGACTTTTATAAAGGCATGATAACTCTACTGTTTGCTTATTTGGGCTTTTCCTTCCATCCATGACACACAGCAGTGACACGGCAGGCCAGTGAATTAAACTTCAGTCCTCTACTGCCTTATCAAAAGCCTAGGTAATGGAAATGATATTTATGAGGACTTGTTTGAAGGGCATGCTATTTATCCCTTCCTCTCGCGTGCTAATTTTTATTCCTGCATCAAGCTGTGTACTTGGAGCATATGTTCTTAGTCCCCAGCAGAATTTTCATGCATTTTAATGTTATTTCCTTGGCTTACATCCAGGGATATTATACATAATGGCTTTATGAAAACTATTACTGAAGGGATGTCTTTGAAGTAGTATGCATTAGGTCACTTAATTCCTTCTACATGCAGTCTGGAGTAAGAAACTCTTTTGTAATGAAAAAGGTCAGAAAAAGAGGGACTTTCTTTGAGGAGCTGAAGCAATTATAACTTTTGGTGACAAGACTGACTATGTCTGTCTTTTTGGATTGACCATTAAGCAACTTGCCAGATATGCAGGTGAAATGCAGGAACCATGAGGGCATCTATGGTTTGCACAAAGGTGGCAGTGACATGATGAAGGTAACAGTAGGGGCACCTGTGGATTTTGCCCGGCACCAGAGGGGAACTGGGAACTGGGAACGGGAACTACTCAATGTCAACAACTTAGGAGGCTTGAAGGTCTTGCTAACTGCATTCTTCAGTCCCCCCACCTGAACCACTATCTATTTTGATTTTCTTGTTTTATGACCAACCCATTCTGGGACTTTTGTAAAATGAAGGCATTAGAGTTGAGGCTGGCTAATTAGAAGTGAATTATGGAACATCTCTAACCACGTTTGGATGACTGCTTCCTTCTTGATGTTTCTATGCCTGTTCTGGATTTTTCCTCCCTCCTTGCCTGTTCTGGACTAACCACAGGCACCTTTCATCCATGCCAGTGGCCTTCAGACTAAAGGGGTCACTGAAGAGTTTTCAAATTTAGCTACATGTTGGAATTATCTGGGGAGTTTAAAAAAATTATGATGCCCTGGCTACACCCTTAATAAATTAGCCTCTGAACTGAGCCCTAGACACCTTTATTTTTGAAAACTCTTCAGGTATTTAAAATGTGCAGCCAAACTTGAGAATCAGTGCTATTCAAAATTTATTGTTTATTTGAATCACCGAGTATCTTTCACCCTGCAGATTCTGACTCCAGAGTTTTGGGAGGAAGCCTGAGAGTCTTCAAGTTCCAAAATCTACCAGGTGATCTGATGCTGTTGGTTCTTGAATCACACTAACTAGTGAGGGAAGAACACACATTTGAGGAACAGTGTAAAGGAGGAAGTACTATGGATTCATTTCAGCTGGACCCCAGTGTGGAGCACCCTCTGGGCTAAAATGAGCCGAGCCATTTTCTGTGTTCTGATTGGCTGAACCCCGGGCAAAGACAAGTCCAGTGTGAGGCCCAGAGCTCCAGGAGGACCACGAAGATTCCCAAGGACACGTTCCATCTTTCCTGCCCACCCTCTGTGGCATTGATCTCTTTCTTGCAAATTTTGTCTGCAGTTACCTATGTTATTCCAAGCACATGAACTTGTTTACTAACTAGATGATGAATATCTTGAAGGCACAGTCATCTCTTTGTCTGCAAAGCCTGAACCTCACAGGTGGCTGCTGAGAGAGGGCATGCATGGAAGACAGGTGCTTCTTGGAGGGAAGAAGAACAGAGGACTAATATTGATGCTGCAATGTGGTACGACAGTGATTCTGTTCTGAGAGTGCCTCACAAAAGAAAAAGAGTGCCATGAAACACCACGGTCCTGGAGAATGATCGTGGTTTCTTTCCTCTGTGCTTCTGCTTGCAACTGTGTCAGTTACAGTGACTCATCTTTCAAGGCTCAACTCAGAAAAATCTGTCTGTCTTACGCTTTCCTTCCGTTCTCCCTGTCTCTGTGCCATCCCGACTCCTGAGCTGCTTCCTTCACAGACTCTGCTGTCCTCGATTGCTTGTGTGTCTGCGTCCGTCTCTCTGTGTCACTCAACACACTGCCCAGCAAGCAACAGGCATTTAGGAAACACAAGCTCAATGAGATAAAATGAATGACTTACCATGAACTTCCCTTCTCTGCGTTTCCTGACTTTCATCCAGAGAGGAATAATCAATCAAGAAGGCAGGAAACAGATTATTTTTGGATACCACTGGGAGAACCAGGATACTTAATGCTGGTGTCCTCTATAATTGGAAGCTATTAACAGAAATAACTCACTGCAGTGGTGTTTTCGGTCCTTTGTCAGTTTCCAACCTGAGCTGAGAGGGTGGTAGGTGGTTTCCTAATAGCAGGAAGGCTGTGTGTGAATCTCCGCTCAGGGAGCCAAGCTTTTGGAAACATCTTTGCCCTCCAAGTGGGGCCCTAAGGCTGCACGTGCTCTTGGGCACTTTTATGGACTGTTTGCCCGAGGAGATGGTGGCATCTTACTCGCCAGGTTGGAGGTGCCCTCTTGGCACCTGGTAGGCGCTGGTGGTTTCTGGTGAATTTAGAGCTCATGAGTAACACTCCTATCTTACGGGGAAATGACATTTGCTATTATGTTATTCAAAGCACAATTGTTAATTATCATATTTTTAGCTGATACATAGCATCCATTTTTAGAACATTCAGAAAAGATGTCATGTCTTTGAAGCTATGTCTAGGTAAGGAAATAAGGTAGTCACATATAAGAGTTCTTTCTTTTTTTTAAATAAAAGGTTTATTTTGTTTATTTATGCCTGGTCTTTGTTGCTGCACGCCGGGCCTTCTGCAGTTGCGGCAAGTGAGGGCTACTCTTTAGTGGTGGAGCCCAGTCTTCTCATGGTGGTGGTTTCTCCTGTTACGAAGCAGGGGCTATAGGGTAAGGGCCTTCAGGAGTGACAGCTCCTGGGCTCGAGAGCACAGGTTCAACAGCTGCGGCGCATGGGCTTAGCTCCAGGAGGAACTTAGTTCCCATTGATGCTCCGCAGTATATGGGATCTTCTCGGACCAGGGCTTGAAACCGTGTCCCCTGCATTGGCGGGTGGATTCCTTACCACCGAGCCACCAGAGACACCTTTTCTTTTTCCTTTCTTTTCCTCTCCCCTCTTGTCTTTTCTTTTCTCTCTTCTCTTCTTTTCTTTCTCTCCTATTCTCTCCCCCACCACCCCTCTTTCTCGCTCTCATAAATGGTGAGTAGAACGCAAGACTGCAGTTCTTTTTTAAATGATGACAGCTTACTCCAGCAGAGGGAGTTCCCTTGTAACATCCCTTTCTAGCATGTGCAGGGCTAATGTGACTGGAGAGACTCTCCTTGAGCGGTTCTGTGTCAAGGATCGAGGCTGTATTCGAAACAGGTGAAGGACGCTAATGTATATTTCAAATAAGAGAACTGGTAGTTGGATTTAAGAAAGAAAAACGAAGACTTAATCCATGCATTGAGGTTGGATTTATGGTTTTGATATCATAAATTAATTCCTGCTTTAAATGGGATCATCCATGGTAAAGAGTAAATCAAGCTCCGCTTGAATTTTCACAAACAGGATTGGGTGTTTTCTCTTTTGAAGATTTAAAAGGAGCTGGTTGAGTCGACACTTCTGTGCTGTCACTTGGAATGGGAGCAGAGTCCTAAATTCACCTCTGATGAGTCGTGAGACAGAGCAGGGGGAAGGATGCTCACGCCGGAAGTGACAGCCCCTCCCCCTGGCCCCCGGCCTCAGCCCCTCACATGTTCATCTCTCTAGACCTGCTGCTCTTTCATTTCTCCTTGTTTAACAAACATTGCTCATTTTCTTTTTCTCGTTTTCCTCATTCTCTTAGGGATAGTGAAACACAGACAACCTGAACTGGCTCGTCCGGGGAACAATGCTGCTTTATTTCTTCTTACAAATGTGCCTTCCCTGTTCATTACTTGAAGGTCACAGGAAGGGCTTGAACTTGTCTCTGGCCCTTCCCTAGAGGGTTAGCCTGCGCTTGACACGGGTGCTGGCTAAAGGTATGCTCTTGACCTTCACTCAAAATTCTCTGTCCTGTTTTTGAGCCTCTTTCTTTCCAACAGCCCCTCTGAGAGCTGCACGGAGCCTTGAGTATGAAGGCTGCTTTGTGGTCCTTCCATAACCATGCTCTTCTCCCCTCCAGGGTCCTGGCCCTCAGACCCTTCATACAAATTCCTTACTTGTTTCAGAGGTTTGTACACTGTCTAGTGCTTTATACAGCACCTGACTTGCAGATACATTCTTGTTAGTAGATGGGAGCCTAGAAACTTAATCTGGAATGTGGTAGGAAAAAAATAATATTAAAAGGGTGGGTCAACCCTTCATACATATAAGAGCAGTGTTTGTGTGTGTGTGTGTGTGTGCACATTTGATGGTTTTCAAAGGCTTTTTGTTTTTCTTTTTACAGCTTCAAATCTGCTTTTTAAAAGCTTTATTAAATTAACATTTCATAAAATTCACCTACTGTAAGAGTACAATTTACTGTGAGGAAATTTACGGAGTGGTGCACCCTTCACCATAATCCAGTTTTGTGGGGAAGTACTCTGGCCACCTAATGTGAAGAACTGACTCACTGGAAAAGACCCTGATGCTGGGAAAGATTGAAGGCAGGCGGAGAAGGGGATGACAGAGGATGAGATGTTTGGATGGCATCACCGACTTGATGGACACGAGTTTGAGCAGGCACTGGGAGTTGGTGATGTACAGGGAAGCCTGGTGTGCTGCAATCCATGGGGTCACAATGAATCAGACATGACTGAGCGACTGAACTGAACTGAAGTCCTTGGGAATCCTTGGAAATGTGGGGGAGGGGTCAGATTTCCCACCGTATGTGGAGTGGGGATCTAGGCTCTTTGATTTGGATAGACAAAGAAAGATTAAGCCCCCAGAGAGCTGGAAGACATGGGGACTTGTGAGTTAAAAACTTCAGATATAAAGAAACTGAGCATAGTTCATAGTTAATAACCATCGGTAACACCTAAAGATTATTTGCTAAACGCTAGACATTGTTCTCGGAGAAGGCAATGGCACCCCACCGCAGTACTCTTGCCTGGAAAATCCCATGGGCGGAGGAGCCTGGTAGGCTGCAGTCCATGGGGTCTCGAAGAGTCGGACATGACTGAGCAACTTCACTTTCACTTTTCACTTTCATGCATTGGAGAAGGAAATGGCAACCCACTCCATTGTTCTTGCCTGGAGAATCCCAGGGACGGGGGAGCCTGGTGGGCTGCCGTCTCTGGGGTCGCACAGAGTCGGACACGACTGAAGTGACTTACCGCAGCAGCAGCAGCAGACATTGTTCTGAGATTTCATTAACCCATTTGTTTTCAACAGCTGGTGAGGCAAGTGTTTTTATTATCTATGATTTTTTAAAATGAGGAAGCAGGTTCCTAGAAGCTAAGGAAGTTGCCCGAAGTCACATACCTGGTATTCAAACCAAGGTAGCATGTCTCCAGGAACCACATCCAACCAGCACTGTGCTCCCTAACTCACCAAGTGGTCTGGAACAAGGGACTCTACCCCTTGGACCTAGATCTCCTCTGCATTAAAATCAAAGACTTGGACTAGCCTACAGATACATACATTTGCTCACTCATTCACTCTTTCAATCCAGGCATAAAGTGGGAGTTTAGCACACTTGAGTAAGACTGTTTTCTTTTGCCTTTCAGTCTTTGCTTCTTTTTGGAAATTCTAGAACATTTTTTCCTTCTGATATCCTGACCTTTGCTGCTGAATCTTTGTCATCAGTTTATACACCCACCACTCTCCTTGTTGAAGCCATCCACCAACCTCAGGGTCCTCCCCCCATCATTGTTTTAGCTTCTGATTCACTGTTCATATGGAAACATCTTCATGATGGGCAATTTCAGTATCCATCTGGATGACCCTTATAACACCTGGGCTCCAAATTCCCTGGTCTCCTCTTCTTTTCCTCCACCTAGCTCATCCACGCATTCCCAGAGTCACACACACACACACACACACATACACGCACACATGTTTTTATCACGACCAATAACAGCTGTGACTCCATAATCTCCCACTTCAAGAGACCTTCTCTCCTTGATCAATTTTCCAGCTTCTTTTCTTCTAGTATCTTTGAGTCCAGCAGTTCTTTATCCTTCATTGTTTTGTCACTGTCTCTCACTCTTCTATTGTTATCAATCTATGTACCTAACTGAAATTCCATGGTCCATCAGTATAAACAGCGGGAAGCTGGACTTTCCCAGTGGAAAACAAAACAAAACAAAACAATAAACTGGTCTTGCTTTACATTCATCATCAGTCATTTCAAGTGGATCCCCTTAAAGCAATTCAGTCCACATTTTATAATTCCCCTGTCTTATATACAAAGTTTTTCAGTTCTTGATAATTGTTTCATTCACCTTCATTTTTTTGCCGCAGATCTCTGATGTCTCCTTTCGAATCCACAATCTCAGCTGTTGATTTTGTTGAGAAAATTGAAGTTTTCACAGAACATGCAAAAGCTTTCATCAGCTTGCCTACCTACTAGCCTGTTTCCATGCCTATATACACTATTTTCTCTTCTTCCTATTTGGATGCAGAGATGAATTGTCTGTGTTCCTAGACAATGTAGCTTCTGATAGGTGTGTTCCAAATTCCATTCCCTCTCCCTACTACTCTGACCTCATCATTGGTTTTTCTTCTCTACCAGATCTTTTCCATGAGCATGCAAACTTATTTCCCATTACACACACACACAAAAAAAAAACCCTTGGTTTTAATTTACTTCCTTCTCTGTCATTCTATTTATCTCCTTTCTTTACACCAAAAGTCCACAAAGAAAAATGTCTTAACTCCCTGATTCAATTTTTCCCTTGTAGTATCAGGATAGTACAAGTTATCCTGCAATGAATGACATGAGTGATATAACAATACACATTTCTTTCTCTCTCACATCCTAGTCGGTGTGGGTTGGTGGTGCTCCTGGGTGGTTCTCCTCCAGAGGTTGATCCAGGCTCCGTCTGCACTTCCGCTGTGTCATTCCATCTTCACACAACATCCATGGTGACTACATATTTTGAGTGAGCATGATCACACAGGGGTTTTTGTGAGTAGACCTGCTTAAAGTTGGCACCAATCATCCTTCTCACATTTCTATGCCTGACCTCCAAGTTAGAGGGTCCCAATGTAACTATAATGGGGGCTGAAAATGTAGTATTCCAGTTTACCCAGGAAAAGGAAATGAGATAGACCTTTATCCAGCTAAATCACTGACATTTGGAAAGTTTTTGTTACAGCCTCTGGTATTAATTGTCCTGACTAATGCAGACATTGGTATCAGTTTTTGCTATAACAAAACATTAAAATAGATGACATTGACTTAATGGAAGCTTTAGAGATGAGAAAAGTAGATGTAACACACTGGAGAGTTGAAGATCCATCTTATGTAGCAGCAAATTCTTTGGTAAAACCTCATTTTTACCAAGATAATAGCTGTAAGATAAAGTTGGAAAGCAGGACATTAGTGAAGTGCATAGGCTATTACTGACTATGTGTGCAAGATAGTAGATAAAAAAGAACACGTGTTCCATATGAACCAGCCAGTGTGTAAGCAAACAGTTGGAAAAGCCAACTGTTTTGCTCTCTAAAAACCAAGATAGAGGATTTAACAAGGCTTTGAGTGAAAAATTCTCAGAACATTTCTGAATCGAATAAAGTGACTCAGAGCAAAGATCAAGTTGAGGGTCTGATTCTCCCATTTAAGCCTGATTGTGGGAGCAGGAGAGAGGTGTAGGGGAGAGAGAGTGAAGGAAGATGGGAGGAGAGAGGGAGATTAGACGCGTGAGCTGACGAATCAAAGAGCTCATTTAAGAACTAGGTATCTAGGAGAAAATGTGAGTGTATTCCTTACTTGTGAAACTGATGACCCTGGCTGGAAGAAGTAGCTGTGGTCCTCTTCTGTGCCCAGGAAGAGGAAGTGAGATGGGTTGCATCTTGCCAGTCCCACCCCACTGCTCTAATTCACTTTTTGCCCCCATCACTCCACTGGAGTTTCCCCTGTTGTTTCATAGGAAGTTCGCCAACAACAGAACACTCAGGTTGCTAAATCAATCAGCCAGCCCTCAGTCCTCATCCTAGGTGACCCCTTGGCAGCCTCAGACACCGCTAGTCACTTCCCTTTGCTCTGAAGTAAATTCTGCACTTAGATTTATTCTCTGCTCATTTCCTTCTGCTATGGTCTTCTCATCTTCCTGATCTTTTTATGTTGAGACCTCAGCACCCAGTTCTTGAATCTCACCTTTTTCCATCTATGCTTACTCCCAAGGTGATCACATCAACTTTCATGGAATTAAATACCATCTATGCACCATCTACGATGTATGTAGCACAGATCTCTCTTCTGCTTGCAGTTCATCTATCCAGTTGCTTTCTAATCCTCCTTCTTGTATCAGTCCTATCATATCTAATGGATATAAAACCGAATTCCTGATCTTCTCCCTGAAAGCTACTTGTTTCACTGTTTTCTCATCTCAGGAAAAGGCAGCCTCATCCTTTGAGGGTCAAAGAGTAATAAGCTTGTTGTCAACATTACCTCCAGTTTGTATCTCATGCCCTCATGCAACCTATCACTAAGCCTTGACGTCTCTGCCTTCAAAGGATGCTCAGCATCCGAGCAGTTCTCAGCATCACTGTGGCAAATAACCAGGCCAAGCTACCATCGTCCCTCGCCTCAATTACTGCCTGGCCTGGCTTCTGCCTCTGTGCCTTTTCATCTGTTCTCAACATGGTTGCCATGGTGATCAAAAATAAGTCAGATTATATCACCTTCCTGCTCACATCTGTAATATCTTCCTTCCTAAGTCCAACCCAAAGTCTTTCCAAAGGCTTATGTGGCTCCAATGTGCTGTCTCCTAGCTCTCTGGTTTCTTCTATTCTTTTCTCCTTCACTCTTTTCTGGACACATTGGCCTTCTTGCCATCTCTGAGTGGTCTAGCAATGCCCCCTCCCACAGCACTTGGCACTTATCATCCTTCCAGGTCTTTAACCCTGGGCTTTTTTGGCAGGGAGCCCTTTCCTTGAAACCTGGGTTGGTGGTCCCCCAGGTCCCAGCACTCAAGGCATTATCTACTCCTCGGTAGCACTGTCATCTTCTACCCTAGCAAACAGCTTGCTAACTGATCATATATTCTGCCTTCTCAGAAAAAAAAATATTACTGCTTTCTCTCCCCAGTGAAACAGAAGCTCAAAGAGGTAGAGATTCTTGCCTGTTTTATTGACTCCATATCCCAAGCAGCTAGACGGGTGCCTGGCACAGAGCAGACATTCAACACATAGGTATAAAATATCATGTGCAGGAATAAATGCACCCATGTGAAGGGTGAGAGACGAGGAAGGAGAGAGGACCCAGGCTGGCAGGAGCAGGAAGAGGCAGGACTGCCTGGCAGAGGTCTGGGCTCTGGGAAGCGAGGGGCTCCAGGCTGTTCAGGGCTCCGGAGGTACACCGTGTCACACTGCAGCGCCCTCTCCCATGGCTGGACCACATCCTCCCTGCTCGGAGGCTTCCTGCTCTCTACAAAGCCCACTGCACTGACATCCTCTGGCCGCTTTGCACAGCTTGAACAAGCCCCTGCAGGGCTGTGAGCTCACAGTGGACGGAGACAGCTGGGCTTCATCCGTCTCTCCATCTCCCTCTTCTCCCCTTATCACCAGCAGATTCTGCTCCTGTTATTAAAGGGAGATGGCATTAGAATCCTCAGCGTAGCCTGGGCATTGCAGTCTGTCTGTTCCCACTCACTGCCTCCTTCACTTCTCCTGTGGCTGGAGCTAATGGGAAACTTAGGATATGCAGACTTCCCAGGAAAGGATGCTCCCGGAGGTATGATGAGATGGACACTCAGTCTCAATGGACAAGTGACTGCATGGCCTCAGTCTGGGTAACATGCAAAGTACAGCTTCCAGCCTGGGGAAGATAGAAAAGTAACATCACTGAGTGGCTCTGTGGTAAAAGAATCTGCCTGCTAAGGCAGGAGACACAGGAGACTCAGGTTTGATCCCTGGGATGGGAAGATCTCCTGAAGGAGGAAATGGCAACCCACTCCAGTAGACTTGCCTGGGGAATCCCATGGACAGAGGAGGCTGGTGTACTGCAGCCCTTGGGATCGAAAAGAGTCGGACATGTCTGAGAGAGAGAACATGCAGGTACGCTCTGCAAGGAAGATATCTTCACTTTGAGAAGGATGTGTGTGTGTGTGTGTGTGTGTGTATGTGTGCATGAATGCATGAAATGAGGGAACTTGAATCTCCTGCACATCCATCCACCCTGGGCTCCACTTGGCACAGTGGTGTCACCAGAGCCTCCTGGAGCAAACACAACCTGTGGACAGAGGAAGTTAGGGACAAAGATTTGGTTAAATACTGGAGCTGGACAGAAGAGATAGTCCAAGCACGGTGTGATGTATGTCATTCAGATTGTCCCCAGACAGAAAGAGCTGACTGTTCTGACCATATTGCCTCTTTGAAGTGTTGCTTTGAAATTTCAGATGATAAATGTAAGGAGCCTAGTTTAGCGTATGTACTTGAGCAAAGGTGGTTGCTTTATTGTGGAGTCCTGCACTGATGCCTAGAGCAAGAATATATGTAATTTATGTCTGAAGTCTTGGGACATGGCTCAGTGTTGGATCAGACTCACCTTTATCTATGCACATTGACTAGTGAATACCTCAATATAAAAATAGTGAAAAGTAGGAAGCAGTTGGTCTTCTGGTGGATTTCCTTTCCTGGGAGCTGGGTGGTTATGAATTTTGTTCCCTGTCCCCAGAGTCGTCTTCATATGCATCTCTTGGTTTGCTGCCCAGGGCTTTTCCAGTCTACTGGGCAAAGGCAGGGACACGGTGGGCAGATATTCTCCTTTTGTTTTTTTTCACCTTTTGCCACTGGTTCACAGGGGCCACAAGTATCTTCCAAGGTGATCTCTGAATCTCTGGATTTCTAACTTCATTTTGTATTTCTGGGTCCAGCTAGCTTCATCAGAAAGAACTTTCTGGGAATCCTCTTTTTGTCTAACCACATCAATGTTTAGATAAAATCAGATTACATGGAATTATCAGCCAAGCACTCTTGTAGCCTGGGGACAAAACTCAGTTCAACTGTGCAGTGCGTGTGTTGTGTACGTGCGTGTGTGTATGCGTGTGCAGGTGGTTGAGAGGACTGTATGGAAAGACTTTTTACCTAAAGGAGAAGACCATGGCCATTGGTCTTCTCACATTTGCCGCAAGCCCACAGGGACCTGCAATGTTCTCGGCTCTCAAAATCAAACCAGATGGAGAGCGATGATCCAGAATTTGTGATTGCTGCCAGATTTTTGTCCTTTGAAAAGCATCACCCCATAAAATGAAACCCCCGTCAAGATGCATTCAGGCAATCCTGTGTCCTTAGGCACACCTGCATATGAGCATCCCCTATGTAATCCTCAAAATCCTGCAAAAGCTGCTTATATCTACTGAGCAATAAGCAAAAATATCAATAAAGGGCTCACATTTTCACCCAACTAGTAACACTTAATATGAAAAACTTTAAACTTGTGACATAATACATTAGAAATGAAAATTAAGATTATATATAATGATTTCATCTATGCTTTTTTTCAGAGCGTGGAAGAACTGATGGAACTAGCAAGATATTGCCTCTTCAAGAACATTCTAATTTCTAGTGTTGCTGTCTCTTTGATTGGCCACGGTTGTTTTGAGGTCTTTCTGTCTATATCACAGTAAGTGAGGTGCTCTTGTTCAAGACACTGGCTTGTAATTTGACATCCTCAGATCATTTAAGCTAAGTATACTAGCACTTTATGTGCTGGAGAGAAAAAAATGTACTAAACATTTAAAATTATGTGTGAAAAGCAAGAATCGTCTCAAAGGTGCTTTTCTCTGTGCTCACCAAATGAGAAGTGAAGACATAGCCTGCAGAGGCCAATGCCTTGATCAGGGGTATGCAGAGTTTCTCACAATGTAAAGATGAAGAAAAGAGCTACTGTTGAAATTCTGGGAGTCAGTGAATTACTGCAAGACCCTCTTCTGTGTAATTCTTGGGGAGGCGGGGCTATGACAGCAGGTGTGATTCTCCAGGAAGCACTTTCCTTTGAGGCAAAGATGTGTGATCAGCATCATTCATTTGTTGACCCCATGTGCCAGTCCCAGGGCACTGCCTCAGAGTGAGACAGTCCAGGGGGCCAAAGTGAGTGCTTCTAGCAGTACATGCTAAAACATGCAAAGGGGAGACTAAGAACAGCACAGAGGAGATGCTATCCTCTGAGTCGCTGCTTGGGCAGGGCTTCCTGGAAGAGGCATCCTCTCTGGACATCTGTGCCTCAGTGAAAGAAAATAAATATTCTAATCTGGAAATTGCCACACCAAGAGGGAGTCAAAATCTCCTGAGGCTCTAGGTTTCCTTTCAGCTCCAAGCTCCTCCATGTCCCATCAAAGAACAATGAGAACTAAAATCTAATTTAAGAATGTAGTCCAGGGAAATAGCTTTTCTAACAGGAGATTTCACATCTTGTGGGCTGGAGGTTTCTAGAAGTGAGGTGACTGCAGTGGAGAGAATTTGGCAGTTAATATCATGGACTGGGAAGGACAGCCCAGCTGGAGGTCACGGTTCTTAGGCTGTAACCTCACTTGGTTGTTCCCTCAGTTTAATAAGTCATGAACCCACCTGTGTGGAAGGGGCAGGACTGGGCACCTTATCAGCCTGACATCTCCAGAAGATCTCTGTATCTCATCCTTAAGGAGGGTGTTAATGCCAGAACCGCATCCCTCCCACCTTTGGGAAATTCTGCCTTTTCAGGATGTAAGTGACCAAAATTGGTCTCAACTGATGACAATCAGAGCCTGTGTGCATCCTAAGTTGCTTCAGTCATGTCTGACTCTTGGCAACCGCATTAACTGTAGCCCACCAGGCTCCTCTGTCCTTGGGATTCTCCAGGCAAGAATGCTGGGGTGGGTTGCCATTTCCTTCTCTAGGGGATGTTCCCCACCCAGGGATACAACTCACGTTTCTTACGCCTCCCGCACTGGCAGGCGGTTTCTTTACCATTAGTGCCACTCAGTCAGTTATCTAAATAATTGAATAAGATAAAAATGCTTTATCTTATTCAATTATTTAGATAACTGACTGAGTTAGTGACAATTAACTTTTGGGGGAATTAGGGGTGCTTTATGAATATAATGAAGCTGGGTGGGAAGATCCCCTGGAAAACGAAATGGCAAACCACTCCAGTATTCTTGCCTGGAGAATCCCATGGACAGAGGAGGCTGGTGGGGCTACAGTCCATGGGTACAAAGAGTTGGACATGACTGAAGTGACTTAGCATGTTTCATGGTCCCTCTAGGAAAAGAAAGGTATTCATATGGATGGCTAAGAAACATCTTACATGGAATTTATGAGGATATATGGACTCTTGGAAACCCAAGTAGGACCAGAGACCATATGTTAAGTCTCCATAGTCAGGTATAGATGTTGTAAATTATTGTGAGGCAAGAGTTACCTAGATGAGTGATCTCAAAGGGTGGACCTCTGCCCTAGAGAAGGCAAATGGTGAGCCACTGGGTGAGGCAGGAACATGTCAGGACTTCCAGTATGATGTATCAATATTTTATGTTTGAAACATTAGAGGGGGTGAGTTTTACAAATATATGGGATACAGGGCGACATTGAGGACTGGCACCAATAATATGATGTGTTCCAAGGAACACAGGAGGTGTCTTGGGGAGCAGAGTGGGCTTGGCATTGTTTCTGATTCATTACTTATCAGAGGCTTGTGGCCTGATTGCTCAGCTGGTTAAGAATCCACCTGCCATGCAGGAGACCCCGGTTCATTTCCTGGGTCAGGAAGATGCCCTGGAGAAGGGATAGGCCACCCATTCCCGTATCAGTCAGTAAAGAAGCTGACTGCAATGCGAGAGACCTGGGTTCGATCCCTGGCTTGGGAAGATCCCCTGGAGAAGGGAAAGGCTACCCACTCCAGTATTCTGGCCTGGAGAATTCCCATGGACAGAGGATCGTGGCGGGCTATAGTCCATGGGGTCACCAAGGGCTGCCGTTCACGGGATCGCCAAGGGCTACAGTCCATGGGGCCGCAAAAAGTTGGGCGCAACTGAGCAACTAACCACAGACACGTGGCACACTGTAGTTAATTTGTGATAGAAAAGCATGATCAATGTGGTAAATTTTATAAAGACAATGCCTCTAAACATAGTTGCAACACTTTGGGCTGAGACGTAAATGGCCATTTTCATCTTTTGTGTCATACAGAAGATTTATGATTTTCTCTTGGCAAATAATTTAGAAGTCTTTTAGAATTGAAACATGCATTTTCTTTAATAGCAGTAACATAGCACATACTCCAAATGCCCTGATGTTCTCATAAGATGACAAGTGGTAGGAAGGCCTATATTTATACAGTTTTCCCTTTAAGGTAATATTACATTTAAAATGGGGATTTTGCAACTGTCTTTTGAAAGATGTTCTTCATGAGTAGAAAACAACTTGGACATGAGTGGTTATATATAATTATATTGCTTTGTGATTTATTGCTAAAATCAATAAATTACTTAAATAGCCTCATGTCTGCACACTTAAAATAGAAAACTTGGCAACAGAATTACTTCCAAGTAAGAATTTTCTTAGCAAAGGGTTTTGAAGTGGAGTTTTAACTCATTTGTCTGAACTCACTTGTTTGATCTATACATATATATATATATATATATAGCATTTATGTTAGTTTTCTATAACTACCAACTAACATCAGTAGTTATTTAATAAAATCTTTGTATAATCAGTGGAGTGGATTGAATATAAGTAACACAATTTACTAAAGCACAGACAACAATGCACTTCTTTGTTTTGTATATGTATTTTTCTTTTGTGGTATTTTTTTCATCTGTAGCAACCATTAAAGCCAAGGATTGCCATAAATTTAAATTAAAACCAGTTCTTTAAGGTTCTTTAAGTTTTTGCACGAAAATTTAAACCCACATTAAAAAAAATAGTTTATTCAATTGTATTTTTGTCATTGTTCAGTTGCTAAGTTGTGTCTGAGTTTTTACAATTCCATGGACTGCAGCACACCAGGCTCCTCTGTCCTCCACTGTCTCCCAGAGGAATTTGCTCAGATTCATATCCATTGAGTCAGTGATGCTAACCAACTATTTCATCCTCTACCGCCCCCTTTTCCTTTTGCCTTCAATCTTTCCAGCATTAGGGTTTTTTCCAACGAGTCTGATCTTCACATCAGGTGGCCAAAGTGTTGGAGTTTCAGCTTCAGCATCAATCCTTCCAATGAATATTCAGGGTTGATTTCCTTTAGGTTTGATCTTCTTGCTGTCCAAGGGACTCTCAAGAATCTTCTCTAACACTACAATTTGAAAGCATAAATTCTTTGGCACTCAGCCTTCCTTATGTTCCAATTCTCACATCCATACATGACTACTGGAAAAACCATGATTTTGACTACACAGATCTTTGTCTCAAAGTGATGTCTCAGCTTTTTAACTGTATCCTTCTTTCTAAAATGTTTGTTGTTTGTGTTCTTGTCATAAATGAAATAAGGAAAATAAAAATTCAGTATTTCTTGTTGCAGCTTTCATTTTAAAATATTCTAGTTTTTGACTATGTCATCCTTTATGTCACATTTTGGAATAGGCATTGATTTATAGATATGCAGACCAAATTTATAATTCAGTAAACTTTCATATGTCAAGGAGTCTGTGATCAACACATTTTCTTCTGCTTGGATGTATGATCAAAAAAATTTGGAATCTACTGATTCAGATGATTGTTCGGGCCAGTAGGAAGCATCTAGAATGTGCAAGGTGTTAGGATGTGACTTCGAACTGCTGGGTTCAATCCCCTCTCTGTGCAATTACAGAATCTCAGAAGAACAAAACTCTAATGATTTCACCAAGGTCTCTCTGGCACATGGAGACTAGATGCAGCTATGAGACATGAGGCATGAGAGTGTGTGTGTGAAGTGGTAGGGATGGCCGATGCCTTTGGAGCCACAGGAAAACTTGGCCAATTCCCAGATAGTCCAGTGATGGAGGAAGAGGAGCAGAAGAAAGGGAGATGGAGGGAGAGGGATGTTGATAAGCAAGGACTTGCTTTTGTGTGGCTGCTTTTTGGTGCATCAGGGTGACCCTGCTGTGTGAGTCCTGGGTCAACACCCACAAAGGTATTTTACCCCACCTATGACTTTGTGGAACTCATCTGACTTCTCTGATTTTTAGTTTATCTTCACATTGTGCTTGTCTCCCTCAGGGGTTTTTTGAGAGGAGGGGATACACCACATACAGAAAAGTGGTTTAGAAACTCTAAAGTGCTGTACACACTCTCAGGACCAAGTCAGCAAAACATCTGCCTCATTTGGTTGACATTGTCTTCTCTTTTCTGGTTGGAGATGTCTCATCTAAAAACATACCCCAGTTGTGTCACCCCAATGATTAGTCACAACTGATCAGACAACTGAACGACTGACACCATCTTTGGCTAAGTGACTGGAGGTGGTGTGGTTCAACACAACTGCAGACCTCCCAGTGTCCGATATATTAATTCTGTTGGCACACCTCAGGGACTTCCTTTGAACATTCTCTATGTAGACTTGGTGATGCCTTCATATTCTCCATTGCGTCTAAGACAACATGCCAGGCTCAGTCCGTGACTGTTACCTTAAACTTACTTGGTACCTGAACTGGTTGTCACACAGAGTAATTCCTTAGAAGCAGTTCAATGGATCCATCAAGCCTCCTCCCCACCCTCATGCCCCAGGACTGTCTTAACCCTTTTAGGTCATTGCTGCTTCACTACAAAGGCATGATTGTGTCTAGAGCAGGTATTCTTGGGTCCACTTTACAAATGCGAGGACTGAAATACAGAGACTTGATTATCACAGCCAATGTTCAGTTCAGTTCAGTTCAGTTCAGTCACTCAGTCGTGTCCGACTCTTTGTGGCCCCATGAATTGCAGCACGCCAGGCCTCCCTGTCCATCACCAACTCCTGGAATTCACTCAGACTCACGTCCATTGAGTCAGTGATGCCATCCAGCCATCTCATCCTCTGTCATCCCCTTCTCCTCCTGCCCCCAATCCCTCCCAGCATCAGAGTCTTTTCCAATGAGTCAACTCTTCGCATGAGGTGGCCAAAGTACTGGAGCTTCAGCTTTAGCATCATTCCTTCCAAAGAAATCCCAGGGCTGATCTCCTTTAGAATGGACTGGTTGGATCTCCCTGCAGTCCAAGGGACTCTCAAGAGTCTTCTCCAACACCACAGCTCCAAAGCATCAATTCTTTGGTGCTCTGCCTTCTTCACAGTCCAACTCTCACATCCATACATGACCACTGGAAAACCATAGCCTTGACTAGACGGACCTTAGTCGGCAAAGTAATGTCTCTGCTTTTGAATATACTATATAGGTTGGTCATAACTTTTCTTCCAAGGAGTAAGTGTCTTTTAATTTCATGGCTGCAGTCACCATCCACAGTTGATTTAGGAGCCCCCCAAAAATAAAGTCTGACACTGTTTCCACTGTTTTCCCATCTATTTCCCATGGAGTGATGGGACCGGACGCCATGATCTTCGTTTTCTGAATGTTGAGCTTTAAGCCAACTTTTTCACTCTCCTCTTTCACTTTCATCAAGAGGCTTTTTAGCTCCTCTTCACTTTCTGCCATAAGGGTGGTGTCATATGCATATGTGAGGTTTTTGATATTTCTCCCGGCAATCTTGATTCCAGCTTGTGTTTCTTCCAGTCCAGCGTTTCTCATGATGTACTCTGCATAGAAGTTAAATAAGCAGGGTGACAATATACAGCCTTGACGTACTCCTTTTCCTATTTGGAACCAGTTTGTTGTTCCATGTTCAGTTCTAACTATTGCTTGCTGACCTGCATACAGATTTCTCAAGAGGCAGGTCAGGTGGTCTGGTATTCCCATCTCTGTCAGAATTTTCCACAGTTTATTGTGATCCCTACAGTCAAAGGCTTTGGCATAGTCCATAAAGCAGAAATGGATGTTTTTCTGGAACTCTCTTGCTTTCTCCATGGTCCAGCGGATGTTGGCAATTTGATCTCTGGTTCCTCTGCCTTTTCTAAAACCAGCTTGAACATCAGGGAGTTCATGATTCACGTATTGCTGAAGCCTGGCTTGGAGAATTTTGAGCATTACTTTACTAGCATGTGAGATGAGTGCAATTGTGCAGTAGTTTGAGCATTCTTTGGCATTGCCTTTCTTTGGGATTGGAATGAAAACTGACCTTTTCCAGTCCTGTGGCCACTGCTGAGTTTTCCAAATTTGCTGGCATATTGAATGCAGCACTTTCACAGCATCATATTTCAGGATTTGAAATAGCTCAACTGGAATTCCATCACCTCCACTAGCTTTGTTCATAGTGATGTTTCCTAAGGCCCACTTGACTTCACATTCCAAGATGTTTGGCTCTAAATTAGTGATCACAGCATCCTGATTATCTGGGTCATGAAGATCATTTTTGTACAGTTATTCTGTGTATTCTTGCCACCTCTTCTTAATATCTTCTGCTTCTGTTAGGTCCATACCATTTCTGTCCTTTATCGAGCCCATCTTTGCATGAAATATTCCCTTGGTATCTCTAATTTTCTTGAAGAGATCTCTAGTCTTTCCCATTCTGTTGTTTTCCTCTATTTCTTTGCATTGATCACCGAAGAAGGCTTTCTTATCTCTTCTTGCTATTCTTTGGAACTGTGCATTCAGATGCTTATATCTTTCCTTTTCTCCTTTGCTTTTTGCCTCTCTTCTTTTCACAGCTATTTGTAAGGCCTCCCCAGACAGCCATTTTGCTTTTTTGCATTTCTTTTCCATGGGGATGGTCTTGATCCCTGTCTCCTGTACAATGTCAGGAACCTCATTTCATAGTTCATCAGGCACTCTATCTATCAGCTCTAGGCCCTTAAATCTATTTCTCACTTCCACTGTATAATCATAAGGGATTTTATTAAGGTCATACCTGAATGGTCTAGCGGTTTTCCCTACTTTCTTCAATTTGAGTCTGAATTTGGTAATAAGGAGTTCATGATCTGAGCCACAGTCAGCACCCCGTCTTGTTTTTGTTGACTGTATAGAGCTTCTCCATCTTTGGCTGCAAAGAATATAATCAATCTGATTTCGGTGTTGACCATCTGGTGATGTCCATGTGTAGAGTCTTCTCTTGTGTTGTTGGAAAAGGGTGTTTGCTATGACGAGTGCATTTTCTTGGCAAAACTCTATTGGTCATTGCCCTGCTTCATTCTGCATTCCAAGGCCAAATTTGCGTGTTACTCCAGGTGTTTCTTGACTTCCTACTTTTGCATTCCAGTCCCCTATATTGAAAAGTACATCTTTTTTGGGTGTTAGTTCTAAAAGGTCTTGTAGGTCTTCATAAAACCGTTCAACTTCAGCTTCTTCAGCGTTACTGGTTGGGGCATAGACTTGGATAACTGTGATATTGAATGGTTTGCCTTGGAGACGAACAGAGATCATTCTGTCATTTTTGAGATTGCATCCAAGTACTGCATTTTGGACTCTTCTGTTGACCATGATGGCTACTCCATTTCTTCTGAGGGATTCCTGCCCACAGTAGTAGATATAATGGTCATCTGAGTTCAATTCACCCATTCCAGTCCATTTTAGTTTGTTGATTCCTAGAATGTCGACGTTCACTCTTGCCATCTCTTGTTTGACCACTTCCAATTTGCCTTGAGTCATGGACCTGACATTCCAGGTTCCTATGCAATATTGCTCTTTACAGCATCAGACCTTGCTTCTATCACCAGTCACATCCACAGGTAGGTATTGTTTTTGCTGTGGCTCCATCCCTTCATTCTTTCTGGAGTTATTTCTCCACTGATCTCCAGTAACATATTGGGCACCTACTGACCTGGGGAGTTCCTCTTTCAGTATCCTATCATTTTGCCTTTTCATACTGTTCATGGGGTTCTCAAGGAAAAATACTGAAGTGGTTTGCCAATCCCTTCTCCAGTGGACCACATTCTGTCAGATGCCCGCCTGTCTTGGGTTGCCCTGCGGGCATGGCTTAGTTTCATTGAGTTAGACAAGGCTGTGGTCCTAGTGTGATTAGATTGACTAGTTTTCTGTGAGTATGGTTTCAGTGTGTCTGCCCTCTGATGCCCTCTTGCAACACCTACCATCTTACTTGGGTTTCTTTTACCTTAGGTGTGGGGTATCTCTTCCTGGCTGCTCCAGCAAAGCACAGCCACTGTTCCTTACCTTGGACGAGGGGTTAGCTGCTCTTATATGACATACGGTAAATATTTGTAATGCACATTCACCTAAGTGTACCTCAGAAATCAAGCATCATTCTCTTTGTCAGTGGAGTTGCTTTTCTCAGTTGTCATAACATTGTCCTTTTCTGAAGGCTTCTAAACATTATTCATGTCTTTTTTCTAGCAGCACAGAGTCCAGCTAATTAGCAATTAGGTAGAAAGTGGAAAAGACAAGGACAAAGTTTTATTCCTAATTATGTCTGATCCTTCTGAGACATCCAGCAAAGAGAAATACCTTCCCTATGTGGACCCAGGATTCAGATTTGTTTTTTTTCTTTTCTTTCTTCTTAAATTTATAGCCATAACCCAGAGCCATTTTCTGCAGGGCTGTTGCGAAGATTTAGTTACTCCCCTGGGAAGGTTTTTTTGGTTTGTTTGTTTGTTTTTGCTTTTTCACTCCTTGCTCAAGACTTTGCATGTTTCCTCTTGAAACTCCATCTTCTGATATCAGGGCTTCTGTGCTGGCCAATATCTAAGTATAAGTCCTGAGTATTTTAGAGGTAAGTGTTAAGAAAACATCTTTTGTCAAAACAGTGGCATGGGAAAATTTCATTACAAACTCTAAAAATCACCTGATTCCCTGAGAAATACAGACCAGTTCAACAAATGCTGTGTTAGTCACTGCCTATGCTGAGAGCTGATGGCTAGAAGTCTTCATCTTCAAAGGCAATGCCTGCAAGCTTCCTTCTCCCGGGGCCAAGAGAAGGCTAAGGAGGAAATGGAGAAGATAATGAGATGCTGTCTTCATCTCCCTGGAAACCCAGACCTGGAAAGTATTTTTTTTAATACAACCTTTTTAAAAAATGATAATAATTATTTTTTTTTTTTGCCCTACTATTCAATTTTCAGGATCTTGGTTCCCTGACCAGGGATTGAACTCAGGCCCCAGCAATGAAAGCACCGAGTTCTAACCACTGGACCACCAGGGAATTCCCTGAGAAGTACCTTTAAAGCACTAAATGCATCATTTTAGGCACATGGTTAATCGACAAGTATTCAAAAATCACAAATCCTGTGTCTGAAACATGTTAAACACATAGGGCAGAGAAGATAAACTTAATCGCATGTGGTCTTGATCTAGAGGATTACATGGCGAGAAATGATTATACTTACTATACTTTATTTGTTATAATTTAATATGAGGTTTTCAGCAACTGCAGGGAAAATGCATAGAGAGGGAAAAGTATTTCTGGAGATTTACAATAGCTTTCACTTCGGAGGCAAATTTGAAACAATGATATTGTTCAACTGAGCTTGACAGAGTGGAGACATGAGAAGGTCCTAGCTTAAGGTGTTGGGGGACTCAGAAAGCTTTACAAGCTTGAGACCTGGAAAGTGGTGGGTGGTGGAGAGATTGCAGGGTTTGTGACAAGGGGAGTGTGGGGAATTACTAAATCCAAGCTTGCACTGCTCACTGCATGACAGGCCAATAAATTGAGAGACTTATTGCTGTTGGGGCAAGTAATAGTGTGTTTATTTGGAAAGCCAGCAGGCAGAGAAGATGGTGGACTAGTGTCCCAAAGAAACATTTTACTGAAGTTAGAATTCAGGCTCCTTTTATATTAAAAGGGGAAGGGGTGTGTTGGCTGCTGCAGACTTTTTGGTCCTGGAATCCTTTGTTCTTGCAACTGTTCAAGTGCGTCTAGTCACAATGTTCCAATAAACCTCCAGCAAGACAAATGTTATTTCCTGTTCTGCATCTTTTTATCACTATATGGGTGGAAAAATATTATACCTTTAAAGGTCAGAACCTTGAGAATGAGCTCTGTACATTTCAGACTATAGGCAATATTCTTGTAACAAAAGCAATAGAATACAAAGGTTAAAATAAAAGAAATAGATCCAATATAGAGTCCAATATGGATTTGTCTTTCCTATGACAAGGGGGCATAGGGAGGAGGAGTGGGCATCCAAAGATGAGGCTGAAGAAGAGATGATAGTGCAAAGGATCCCAAAAGCCTAGTCACAAAGCCTGAGACTCATTCTGAGGGTTACAGAGAATTCTCCTGGAAAACGAAGACAAATCAGGACATTCCTTTTACAGCTGTGAGAGGCCCATATGGGATTGTTTGCAATACAGAGGACCCCAAAGGAGGCAGTCTTTACCCCCAGTAAGGGCAGGATCTGCGTGGAACTGCTGAGAACCTCTTAACTTTGCTTTCTCAGCCTCAGGACACTTTGAGATCTGGTTGGCGAATATCTGCACTCCAGAGGAAACAGCAGTAGTAATAGAGGAAACTTGGCCTTTTCAGCAGAAATGTCAAGGGCATATTTGAAGTGATCTCATCAAGCACCACCCTTCACTTCAGGTCAGGTGCGTTTTCTGGCCCAGTGTCTCAGTCTTTATCCATCCTATAATTTCAGGGAATGGGACATATTTTACAGCCCATGGATTAAAATGAAGGCTTTAAAAGGGTAATAAAAATAATAAGACTTTCCTGGCCTTTCCTAATGAATTTTTCTCAGCAGAACTCTGCACTGTTGGATTCATGATGGCAAAGTGAACCCATTAGGGAGTCCCTCTCTTGAATGTACTCCCAATTCTCCATCTTACTTTTAGAAGCAAATAGGATTTCAGTTAAAATATGTCCTGCCTAAAATACATTGTGCAAGCTGTCTCTGCTTGTTCCCACACATTTGACCTACATCCACCCTTTAATATGCTCATTTGTGGAGAATGGCCTGAGGAATTCGCTCATCAGGTGGACTGAGTTTCTGGACAAATTGATCAACGGAGAACATGAGATCCTGGATAGATTTTGGAACCTGATGAAAATGATTCTACCACTTTCCAGCCAGAGGTGTGACCTTGAACCAGGTGTTTCTTCTCCCTGAGCCACTTACAGGCAAAATGGGGCTGTTATACCAAACCTCTATGGGGTGATGGAGACAAGGGAGAGGTGCCAGGGCTGCGCCTCTAATACCTCAATTAATTAAAAATGTGGTTTCCATGGCCCACATTATTTGGCTCTTCCTCTGCCTTTTGACATGCAAATATGCCTTGTTTTCTAAGTTAGTCCGTAGGGCTGGAAAAGAATGCATCCC
>NW_024070209.1:84848358-84864187 GCF_014754425.2 Oryx dammah | reverse complement strand
TGCTTTTGAATATGCTATCTAGGTTGGTCATAACTTTTCTTCCAAGGAGCAAGTGTCTTTTAATTTCATGGCTGCAGTCACCATCAGCAGCAGCCCTAAATCCAGGAGAAGGATAGGGCAAAGGTGAAATTGGTCCCCAAATCGAACTGGGGGTGAGTTCCACAGTTCCCCTACGGTGACACTGGCTCTGCTTCAGCTCCAAGTAGCTGAACAACCAATAGGGAATAAACGAGATGCTGCAAAAGAGGTCTGCTTCTAATTGGGAGGCTCCTGATGCTAGCCTGGATTGATGAATTGCCTCTTAAATGATCGCTTCCTGTTTCCAGTCGCTCCCCATCCAAACTGTCAGTCAGGTTTCAGGCAGGAAACAGACCTGCCTCTGCCTTCCAAGTAGGGAGCCCTTGGATGGCTGGGAGGAGGAGGGACGCAGGCTTGCCAGAGCTGCTGTCTGTAGCATGGATGAGTGAGCTTTTAATTTCCTCGGGACTCTGCCTTGACCCTCCCTTCTGTGCTCTTCCCAGCTGGAGCTGCCTCCGCAGAACCCTGGTGTCTTCCTTCTGGCTTCCATGTCTCTCTGGAGCGCCCCCTGTCTGGCACCTGGATCCACAAGGGAAAAAATGTCTAGGAAATGCAATTCCTGGCTCCTCCCCAACAACCTTGAGGTCTTAAACGGGGTCATGGCAAGGCCAAGGCCACAAGACACAGCCCAGCACACCACCCGGCACACAAGCGGGAAACCCTAGCCACATTCTGATGGAAACAGTTCAGCCATTCAGCCCCCTGTATCAAGTCTTCCCATGTTTTATCCTGGGAAGCACACGATGAGAGTTTCCATAATGAAGACACAGACTCTCACTTTAACTCACCTCCCATCACCACCCTTCATGAACCCTTCTCTTCCATGAACGTGCCTGACAGGTCAACTTGCAGAATTCCCCTTCACCCAAATCCCTCCCTTCCCCCATACTAGTTTTCTGAAGTACTAGCTAGTTTTCAAAGAGAGCCAAAATGCCATTTTTCTGCTGTTTTATTATTCAGTCACTAAGCCATGTTTGACTCTTTGCGACCCCACGGACTTCAGCATGCCAATCTCCCCTGTCGTCTAGTATCTCTTGGCATTTGCTCAAAGTTATGTCTATTGAGTCAGTGACACTATCTAACCAACTCATCCTCTGCTGCCCCCTTCTCTTTTCGCCTTTAATCTTTCTATCATCAGGTCTTTTCCAATAAGTTGGTTCTTTGTATCAGCTGGCCAAAGTATTGGAACTTTAGCCATCAATCCTTCCAATGAATATTTAGCGTTGATTTCCTTTACAATTGACTTGTTTGATCTCCTTGCAGTCTGAAAATGCCATCGTAACCTTGGATTAATTACATTGTGAAATAGTAAACAATCCTTTGGTTACTGCAATCAGAAACTGTCTCTCTGTTCTTTACAAAGCCCAAGAGTACTTATTGTAAAAATATGTATATTCAAACCCACTCCTTCTCTAATGTTAAAGATTCATTAGTTCCCTTAGTGTAAGCTATTTATATAGGGTTTCTGAATTTTGAGGCATTGTGATTGCATGTTTCATAATAAAGTCACTCAGGGTTTGAGAAATGTTTTCAGGCTATCTCTTAAAAAATAAATGTCTATCTCTATCTATTCATAAAAGCACTGTGCAAATAAAACACCAAGCACCAAAAAAAAGCAAATGAATTAGTTAAATAACATAAATAGCTATAGATATAAACATAAATGTACAGTGGTGTGGCATGGCACAAGCGCTCAGTTGAGTCTGACTCTCTGTGTCCGCATGGACTGCAGCCCTCTGGGCTCTCCAGTCTATGGGATTCTCCAGGCAAGTATACTAGAGTGGGTTGCCATTTCCTCCTTCAGGGAATCTTCCTGACCCAGGGATCAAGTCCACGTCTCCTGCTTTGGCAGGTGGCTTCTTTACCACTGTGCTACCTGGGAAGCCCAAATGTAAAGTAGCTATGTTAATTTTTACTTAAGAAGCATACATGTCATTCATACTATCTTTGGTGTCTATGTCTGTGTTGTTTCAGTTCATAACCAGTACAGTGTTTCTGAAGGCTTTTCTAGACTCACTTCCAATGGCTGTGCTCTGTTAACCTCATAAGTCTTGGGTTCCTTAATTTAAAGGCTTCTTTATTATAGATCCTCAGAAATAGAATTCCTCTCATGGGGAGAGGGAAAATTTGGAAGGAAACATGTCTATGCCACAAGTGCAGCCCGACATTGACATTTGAGGAGGCTTCCTCCCCCAGGTCCCCAAACCTCCTGAAGCCCTAATCGATGTTGCTGCCTTGGGTGTCTACTCGTAGCCTGAGAGCCATCTGGGCAAGCCTGTAAAGCCACTAGGCAGAAAGCATCTCTGAAACACACATCAAATGGGCATTTCTGTGGACTTGATTCACAATGGTAACTGGGTTCTGGAACAACAACAAAAAAGCTTTCTCTTGACTGCCTTTTGTTTAAATCAAGCTAGTATAAAATTATGTTTTTAAAACATGTATAAAGAAAAAGAAGGAAAGGGCTGAGCCAAGTGTCTTTGAGAATCCATCAGGCCCAGACTGTTTGAAGAGCTGGCCAGTTGAAATCACGTGTCCATTTTGCTGGCCAACGGGGAAGATTGAATCCAACTGCTATGAACATTCTGTGAAAGACTGCATGAGACTTCAAAACGCTTATAGGTAAAACATATACATAGTCTATAATGCATATATTCTATACTGCCCTCCTCTGAGATTCTGTTAATTTCAGATAAAATCATCCATCTGTTTATTCTCCTAAACTAGGACCAGAGAGGGACCTATCTAATTAGGAAGATATCCATAATGATCTCAGATCTCCTGCCTCACATATCAAGGGATTAAATATTTTTAAGCATTTTTTTTCTCAGGTATGGAAGAGGGCGACCCTGGCAGTTTAGTACATCCGTGTGAAGTGCAACATTGGAAGGAATCTAGTACCTTGATTGGGTATACACGGCCTCTTTCATGTTGGGCCCTCTGGGGCAATCTTGAATCTCTCAGAGACTGAATTTCTTGCTCAAGGCAGGTCCAGCGTCCCGGGGTCAATATGGGCATCAAAAGGATAAACTCAGTGAAAGTGCAATCCAAACCTTGAAAGTTCTGTGCAAACATTAGTTATCATATTCCCAGATTTGATGGCAAATCTCTTTTAAACTCCTTTTGTGATGATTGGTATCTTCTCCACTTCCTCTCCTGTAGAAGAGGTGAGAGATGCAGGAAGCTAAAACCCAAAGCTGTCTCTGATTCCTTTTGTAAATTGCAACCACTGTTACACCTAAGCTAGTTTTCTGGTTGATTTTATGGACACACCCCTTCCTAGGAAGCTGGTAAATATCAAAGGGCAACCCCTAAATTAATTGCAAATGAGAGTAAATCCAAATTTCCTGGCACACTCCACAGCTCTGTGTACATTCCCTGATTTAGGAGATCATCTTTAATAGGATGGCTCTGTGTTCAGAATTCTCAACTTCTTTCTCGTCCCTGGGGTGATTCAAGCTCTGTAATTGAAGTTCCATGAAAATTGAAGTCATTCATCTCTTTTTATCTCTAATGTAAAAAATATAGAAATACTGTAACTTTTGCAGAAAAAGCCCCACAACTGCACAAAATTATAATAATTGACTCTGTTTGTCTTCATTTAACCAGCTGGGAAGATAGTCTGTTGGAACACAGCAATTTTCTAAATTCAGAGATAGTTGATTCATGAGAACAGCTGTGGCCCAATCCAGTCCCAGATCTTCTTTATTTCATGCAAGAAACCCAACTAAGAACAGGCCCCACCACAGTCTTGTAGTAAAACAGGGCTCTACTCTTCTGGAATAATAGCCCAGTGTTTGAGCCAATTACCTTCTCGATGTTCCCTGAAAAGTTACACTAGATAAAGAACATCTGAGAAGGTCTTGGGTTCACCAAGGAAGGATATAGGAGAGGGTTTTGGAAGTGGCCTTGTTAAATTTTCAGATATCATCGAGGACTTATCTATGGAGAAATTCCCTAAAAGAGCCATTCTAATTGACATTACTGTGTTTCAAAAATGTTTTAAGTTTAAAACAATGTTCTTAAACTTTAGTGTGTGTGTGTACATGTGTGTGAGTGTGTGTGTGTGAGAGAGAGAGAGAGAAGGAGAGAGAAACCCTGGAAAATCTATTCAAAATGCAAAGTCTCGGGTCCCTGCCTCTTCGGTTCTGGAACAGCAGGTGTGGGGTGGAGCCAGGGAACCTGCATTTTCTTCCATGCTTCACCAGGTGATCATGATGCTGGCATCTGATGAGCCAGTGGAATGAGACGCCTCCCCTCCTACACCGACCCTCAGGTCCAGGCTCTGCTCTCCTTGGAGACACCAGCTTCCTCTTATCTCAGGGAGACTTTGCTTTCTCTCTCTTTTTTTTTTTTTCTCAGATGGCTGGCTCCATCTCAACAGTCAGGTTTGTGCTCCAGTGTGCGTGTGTGTGTCCAGCTCTTTGCAACCCTATGGACTATAGCCCCCACCAGACTCCTCTGTCCATGGAATTCTCCAGGCAAGAATACTGGAGTGGGTTGCCATTTCCTTCTTCAGGGCATCTTTCTGACTCAGGGATCGAACCCACGTCTCCTGTGTCTCCAGCCTTATCAGGCAAATTCTTTACCACTAGCGCCACCTGGGAGGCCCTGGGCTTCAACGAGGCTTCCCCAAATTCCCTTTGGGAAGGTCATCCCCCTCCATCAGCTCACTCTCTGTTACTGTCTTTCTTCCTCCTTAGGGGTCGGCACAATGTGTCCTCTTATTCCACCAGAGTATAAACTCCGTGACAACAGGCATCTCATCTGTCTCATTCATCATGGTAGCCTCCATGCCCAGGACCAGTGTCTGGCATATTTTAGGACCGTGGGCAGTGTTTGATGATGAAAGCATGAATCAGTGAAATACCATCTAAAGGCAAGAGAAACTGGGTGTTTGCAAATCAGGGCTCCAAGCGTTCACTGCTTTGGGAAATTTTTTTAAACAGTTATTCCTTCCTTCTTTAAAAATATGGCAGTGAATTTTGCCTTCCATTCCATAACATGACTCTATTTGCTGTGATATAAGAATAATTCTTTAAATCACTTACCACTAAATAAAATGGACACTCCAGGAAGAGAGGTCACATTAATTTTCTAAGTCCTGCTGTTGCTGGCACATCTCCAAATACATTAGTGAATACGAATAGCTCAGTGTGAGTACTGCTGTGTAGGGACAGGAATGCTCTTAGTGAAACAACAAAACATCCTCCAGGAACACAGAACACAACTCCAGAGGGACATGGACTGGCTGCAGAGCGACTGAAGATGCAGCAGACTGACTGCCTTCCCTCCATCTGCACCTTCCTGGGTCCCTCTGTGTGGCCGCTGCTTTCACAAAGAGGGAGGAAACCCACGCCCCCGACTCTTCAGGCCTTTTACATGCTGCTTCCTTTCTAAATTTCAAACCCCTGTTTTCAGAGAGAAAATAAACTGAAATGGATAATGGTATCTTCTCATGAAAGGCTCATGGGCTTACTGGTTACAGGTTTCTGACCATTTGTGGGTTGGTAGTCTTGTCCCTCTCTATCTGCTGCCTCTGATCAGAAGTATATCAGGACTTGCCTAGTGATCCAAAGGTTATGACTTTACCTTCCAATGTAGGGGATGTGGGTTTGATCCCTGATTGGGGAACTAAGACCCCACATGCTCACAGCCAAAATCCCAAACTGTAAAACAGGAGCAGTATTGTAACTAATTCAATAAAGACTTTAAAAATGGTACACATTAAAAAAAAATCTTAAAAAAAAATTTTTTTTAAGTGTATCATTGCAGTCAAGGGCTCACATTCCCTAGGTGACTGCCTGACTGTCTGTTCTAATATTTTATTCCGACAGAAGACAAACTCCATGTGGGTAGAGATGTTCCGTATTTTGTTCATTGACTTACCTTCTCATATATGTTAATGCCTGGGATGAGTGTACAGAATCTGTGCTTTATCATCAGCCAGATGGAGTAATCACTGGCCAGGATTCTCAACCAAGATGGACAAATGAAGTTTTCTCCCTGGAATGTCACCTGCACAAAACCTTCCCATTTGGCTCTGGGCTAAGAGATCTAAGTTCTTCTGAGCGATTGCCTCCAGTCATGCTTGCAGGGTAAACCTGCCTTAGGGGAATGGTCATATTTCTCTATGGACACAACTTACGATGAACCCAGCCTGGAGAGTGGCTGTAAAATAAAAATGACTCTCCTGAAGGTTTAGCTGAGAAAAAAAAAAAAAGAATTCCAGGTATCTTTTTTCACACCAATTAGTGGTATAATCTTAGAACAATTATTTATCCCTTCTTCTTTCATGTGCTAAGAGCAGTTAATGATGATCTTAATAGAGTTGTCCTAAGTATTAAGGGCTTCCCAGGTGGTACTAGTGGTAAAGAACCCTCCTGCCAATGCACGAGACACAAGAGATGTGGATTCGATCCCTGGACTGGGAAGATCCCCTGGAGGAGGAAACAACAACCCATTCCAGTATTCTTGCCTGGAAAATTCCGTAGACAGAGGAGCCTAGTGGGCTACAGTCCATAGGGTCATAAAGTATTGGACATGACTGAGCACACACATGCGAGCGTGCGCGTGCGCACGCGCGCACACACACACACACAAGTATTAAATGATATGGTGCATGAAAATCACCTACATCAGTGCTTGGTAAAGAGCAATTATTCAAAAATTTTCACTGATATTTCTTACAGTATCAGTAGTCTATTTTTTAAAGATCTGAATACGGATTTGTCTGTCTGCTGGGTATTTGGCAAGAACATTTTGATTATTGGCAGAAATCAGTCAATATTGATTGATCTGCAATCTTAGTAAGATGCTTGCCTGGAAATAACTAGTCTAGGTGCTATGACTAACTCTACATTCAGGAGTTTCTACCGTCATCTCAGAATCACAATTTCTGTGATTTTAGAAAAAAGCTCAGTGCTTCAGACAGGAGCAGCTGGGCTTGTGAGAAGCTGAAGAAAAAGCTGGATTTACCTTAAAGGTGACTTTTTAAATTATAGACATTTATTCCAACTCTCTCCTGTAATACTAGATGGGTGATAATTGAATGCAATAGATTTTAAAATCTTAATGCTATGGAAGAAATGGGAAAAACAAGAAAGGTAAAACAGAATGTGTTTCAGAACCTCATGAGATATCAGATATTTCTGATTATTGGGGTAAAGATGGGACTAAAACTGGGTGGATAGGTTGAAAGGCTGTGTAAAAAGAAGTTACACTCCTAGAACCCAAGACACAGCCAGGTGACTCCCCAAGCCTTATGTGACGGGACTCTGCAGGATGTTTTTCTGGGAAAGATTCGTCTGAGGAAAACTTTCTTTTTTACTATGTTTGAAAGTTCCACTCTGAATTTTTCTTCTTGGATCTTCATTGAATTCTTCTACTCTTTAAATTCTTCTGTTTAGTCTTTGATTACTCAGGGTTTTATAGTTCTCATGCCTGCTCTCTACAGGCTTTCAAATTTTGATCTTATCAACACCTAAGGCTTCAGATCGCTACCAAAATTGATGACCTTTAAAAGCTTTCACTTCCCCATGGGTAAAACAGATAGCTAGTGTGAAGCTCGTGTATGGCACCGGGAGCTCAGCTCGGTGCTCTGTGATGACCTAGAGGGGTGGGATGGCGAGTTGGGAGGGAGGCCCAAGAAGGAGAGGCAGATGTAGCTGATTTACTTCACTTACAGCAGCAACCAATGCAACATTGTAAAGCGATTATGCTCCAGAAATAAAAAATAATTTAAAAAAGAAAAAAACTTTCACTTCCAAACCTGGGCTTCCTCCCACATTTCAGACCCAGGGATGAGCCTGTGCCCTTGACAGCTCCACATGGCTGCTCCAGGCCCTTTGTACACCCCATGTCACAAACAGACTTTCTCCTTCCTTCCCCAAAGCTGCCTCTGTGCCTTTCTTCATCTCAGTTTCTTATCTCAGCACCTACCTTTTGCTTCAAGCTACATGGCTGAGAGTAACCCTAACTCAGGGTTACTCTTTCCTCATGACTAGGTATTTTTATTGTTCCCTTTCTTCCTGCTCTGACAAATGAAGGGTCCCAAATAAACAAGAGACAAGAGATAGTGTCAGATCTGGAGAAGTATGTGGTCTTTCTGGGATGCCGATACGTGAACAATTAAACTGCATGAGAACAGAAAAGTTTTGTGTGGTGTATCTGTGAGGTTCCAGAGGGCAGAGAGAAGGAAGTGATGACTTTCGGGGTGGAGAGCAATTGGCACAGTTTTCAGAGAGATTACACTGCAGCTGAGGCTTGAAGAAAGAGTAAACCTTTTCAGAAGCAGCAGAAGGTACAGGACGCAATCCAGTGCCAGGCACTTACTGTCATGGAATAGGCAAGCCATTGACCCTGGACCATCCGCTTCACCAGGGACCCAGAACTCAGCAGTGAGGCTTCAGTCAAAATGTGATGAGAGGGTAGAAGCTGGGTTTGGCTGTCTAGATTTCCTTCTAGAAGCAGGGAGAGCTCACAAGGAATAAAAGAGCAGGGAAGATGTCAACTTTTTAAAATGTTATTCTGGCAGCAATGAAGAGAAGGGACCAGAGAAAGGTAGGTTTTGGAGGATTAATGGAATGTGTGCTGAGGCCAGGTGTTACAAGTGACTCAGCAGTAAAGAATCCACCATCAATGCAGGAGACTCAGGAGACGTGGGTTCAATCCCTGGGTCAGGAAGATCCCCTGGAGGAAGGTATGGCAACCCACTCCAGTATTCTTGCCTGAAAAATCCCACAGACAGAGGAGCCTGGTAGGCTGTAGTCCATAGGGTTGCAAGCAGTCAGACATGATTAAGTGACTGAGCAGGCACATGCGGGGGCCAGGTTCTCTTGAACTTGCATCTGATTGGGAGAATGAGAATGGGCACAGATGTAACACGCTGATTATGTTTTAAATGGAGTCATTTTTTATTCTAGACTTGGTTTTCTTTGACTTGAGCACAGGCAAGCTCAAGTTCTTGGCCCCCAGGCAAGCTTAGGACTTGCCTTTGAATAGAAGACGGGGTCCTTTTCACATCTGAGAGGCTTTCAAATTAGTGTGAAGATCTCTACAGAATGCTAGGCTCAGGCATTTTCCTGCAGCTTTTTGCCATACGATTTACACGTCAGAATCTCACAATCAATGACAGTTTCTGGGTCTGTGGTTAAAATCCCCAGGTGTCTTCAGGACAGAATCCATTCCCCGAGAAGACGGTGCTCCAGAAAGTAGAACTGTACAGCAAATCAGAGTGGGAAGTGGACAGAGTAGTGATCCTTCCCAAAGCTACGAATTCTTAGAGAATTCATGGGCAAAGAACCATTATCAAGCCCAAATTCAAACTCGGTTCCTAAGTTAGCTTTTTTGCTAACATATTTTTTTGCCTAGAGGGATTTGGGAAATGGAGAAAGTAGCTCCATTATTACCAAAAAAAAAAAAAAAAAGCCTTATCTGAAAATACCAGTGCGTTTTCTTCTCTTTTAAATTGGGTCAAAGGCACTCAATTTAATTGGTAAATTTTATAACACAAAATGATAACTTTTCTGCAAGCAGAGCTTTCTGCTTAGAAATGCAGCTGAAAGCATTATGAGACTATAAAGTGGTTATTGTGTAGGTCAGTCTTAGGATGGACTCAACTTGTACTCAGAGGCAGGCACACACGCAAGAGATAGTCTGAAATGTGTAAATTACGGGTTGCAAAAAGAAGTGAGTGTTGCCTAGCAAACGGAACAAAAAAATTCAGGGAAAGCTAAGCATGGAGTTTTCTCAGAACTGGAAAGTTTCAGACCTCAGGGAATGGGCTGAAATGAGCTGGGACCCAGAGTCTAAGCCACATGTGGCATTAAAGACTTAATGTTCAGCTTGACGGTATTCAAAGGCTTTTTGTTTTTGTTTTTACAGCTTCCAATCTGCTTTTTAAAAAGCTTCATTTAAATTAACATTTCATAAAATTCTCCTACTGTAAGTGTATAATTTAGTGTTTTAGAAAATTTATAGAGTGGTGCAACCTTCACCATAATCCAGTTTTAGGACATTTCCATCAGCCCCTAAAATTCTCTCGAGCCTGTTTGCAATCAATTCCCACCCCAGCTCCCGGCTCCAGGCACACAACGATGTGCTTTTGGTCTCTAATAAGTTAGTCTTCTCTAGGTGTTTCATATAAACAAATAATATGTAGTCTTTTGTTCTGGCTTCTTTACACTTTGCATAATATTTCTGAGGTTTATTGCTGAGTAGCATTTTATTCGACAACTTTATCCATTTCTTTTTCCATTACTGTGTGATGGACCGTATATGGGTTTCCTTGGTTGCTCAGATGGTAAAGAATCTGCCTGCAATGTAACAGACCTGTGTTCAATCTCTGGGTTGGGAAGATCCACTGAAGAAGGGGCCGTATATAGTATAATATATACATTTATAAGTAAGTCTTTGTGTGGTTGTATGTTTTCATTTTTCTTGGGTAAATTCCTGGGAGTTGAGTTGCTGGCTTTCATGATAAATCTGTTTTTAATGTTTTAAGAAATTTCCAAACTGTTTTCCAAAGGGGCTAGACTATTTTATGTTGTCACTGGCAATGTGTAGAGATGTCACTTACTCTGTATCTTTGTCAGCACTTGATATCGTCTGCTTTTTTTATTATAGCCATTCCAATGGTTGTGGAGTTTTTCTAATAACTAATAATAGGTACCTTTTCATATGTTTCCCAGGAGGCACAGTGGTAAAGAATCCTCCTACCAATGCGGGAGATGCAGGTTCAAGCCTTGGGTCAGGAAGATCCTCTAGAGAAGGAAATGGCTATCCATTCTGGAGTTTTTGCCTGAAAAATTCCATGGACAGAAGAGCCTGGTGGGCTATAGTCTGTGGGGTCACAACAACCAGACATCACTGAGTCACTGAACACACACATGTACATTATTCATTTGTATGCTTGCTTTCCTGAAATGTTTAACTGTTCAAATCTTTTGCCCATTACTTTGGGGGTTGTTTGGTATCTTATTTTTGAGTTGTGATTTTTTTTTTAATATAGTCTGGAAACATCATCCTCTAATAGATACATTATTTGCAGATATATTTCCCAGTGTGAGGCTTTTTGATTTTTCATTTCCTTAGTAGTGTCATTTCAAATGCAAATAATTTAATTTTAACAGAGTCCAAAGTATTACTTTTTTTTTTTCTATTATGGCTTAATTATTTGGCACTGTGTCTAAGAGGGGCTTCCCTGGTGGCGCTAGTGGTAAAGAACCCACCTACCAACGCAGGAGACGCAAGAGACACTGGGTCAGGAAGGTCCGCTGGAGGAGGGCAAGGTAATCCACTCCAGTATTCTCGCCTGGAGAATCCCATGGACAGAGGTGCCTGACAGGCTACAGAAGTGACTTAGTACACACTGTGTCCAAGAACTCTTTTACCTAACCAAATGTCACAAGGATTTTCTCCCATGTATTTTTCATCTTGGCTCTTGTATTTAGTATACAATCCATTTGAAGTTAAATTTGTGCACAATATGAGATGATAGTCAAAAGTGTTTTGATTTGTTGCATGTATTTCTCCAAGCTTTCCCAGCTCCCTTTTTGAAAAGATCATCCTTTCACCACTGAGTTGCTTTGCATCTTTGCTGAAAATCAATTTACCATAAATGCAAGCGTTAATTTCTACTAATAGACACAATTTCAAATTTTGATCAATATGCCTATCCATCCTTCTGTAACACACTGTCTTAATGACTGTAGCATTAGAATAAGTTTTGAAACTGGGTAGTGTTCTCCAAATTTGTTTTTATTTTCAAACTTGTTTTGGCTCGTCTTTGGACTTCCATGTAAACATAGGTCAATTTCTGGTCAGTTTCTACTAAAAGCCTGCTGGAATATTGATATTGTGTTGAATTTGTAGGTCAGTTTAGGGAGATATGCCATTTCTCCAATATTTACTCTTTGAACCCATGAACGTGATATACCTTTCCATTTATATAGATCTTCTTTACTTTCTCCTAGCAATGTTGTGTTATTTTCAAGTACATTTCATGTATTTACTTTGTTAGAATTTCTCAAAATATTTTATTCTTCTTGATACCACTGTGAATTGCATTATTTTCTCAGTTTCATTTTTATATACTGCAATTTTGCTAAATTCATTTGTTAGCTCTAGTGGTTTTTTGTGGATTCCTTGGGATTTTTTACATATAGAATTGTGTCATATGTGAGCAAAGACAGTTTATTTCTTCCTCTCTGATCACTCTTCCTTTTTTCCTAGGGTTTTCCCTCCCTCCCACCCTTTCCTCCTCCATGGTTCCTCTCCTATTTTCTGTGTCAGTCAAGCTAAAAGTTTGTCAGTCTTAATCTGGTCAAAATATAACTTAAAAAAAATAAATTTCTTTTGCTATTTCATTGATTTCCACTTAACTCTTCTTTCTACTTGCTTTGGATTTAATTTGCTCTTCGTTGCCTCCTTGAAATGGAAGCTTAGTTTATTGATTTAGGTGTTTCTTTTCTGATATTAGGGTTTACAGCTATAAATTCACCTCTAAGTAATGCTTTAGCTACATCTCATACATACTGATATGTTGTCTTAAAATTTTCACTCATTAAGAAAATATTTTTTAACTGCCTTTGTGATTTCTTTCAGGAGCCCTGGCTTTTAAAGTATCATTTTGTTTAATTTCCAAATGGTGTTTTTGGTTTTTTTTTTTCAGGTACCTTTCTCTTGTCCTTAATTTAATTTAATCTCATTGCTGTCAAAGAATAGACTTTGTGTGATTTCCATCTTTTTAAGTTGATTGAGATGTGGTTTGTGTCCCAGGATATGGTTTATCCCATGGAAGGTTTTGTGTGTGGTGTATGTGGGCTGGAGAGTACATTTTCAAGTCTGCTCTGACTTTTCTCTTGGCCAGACTCCCTCACCTCTCTTATCTCTTCCACACAAATAAGCACATAAGCTCTGAGGTCCAGGAATGTGTAGGTGTCTTGGGCTTGCTTCTGTCTCCACTGTACACGTGCATGACCTGTGGGCAACCCAGATATGTGGGAGCCCGTCAAGGCCCTGTATGGCTGCTTCATTTCCACAACTCTGTAAAAGCCGTGGCTCCTTGGAAGCAAAGCTATGACCAACCTAGACAGTGTATTAAAAAGCAGAGACATTACTTTGCCAACAAAGGTCCGTCTAATCAAAGCTATGGTTTTTCCAGTGGTCATGTATGGATGTAAGAGCTGGACTATAAAGAAAGCTGAGCAATGAATAATTGATGCTTTTGAACTGTGGTGTTGGAGAAGACTCTTGAGAGTCCCTTGGACTGCAAAGAGATCCAACCAGTCTATCCTAAAGGAAATCAGTCCCAAATATTCATTGGAAGGACTGATGCCGAGGCTGAAACGCCAATACTTTGGCCACCTGACGCAAAGAACTGACTCATTCGAAAAGACCCTGATGCTGGGAAAGAGTGAATGCAGGAGGAGAAGGGGATGACAGATGATGAGATGGTTGGATGGCATCACCGACTCGATGGACATGAGTTTGAGTAAGCTCTGGTAGTTGGTGATGGACAGAGAAACCTGGCATTCTGCAGTCCATGGGATCGCAATGAGTCAGACATGAATGAGTGACTGAACTGAACTGAAGGGATTCATTTATTCCTGCTCTAATCTGTTGGTCCATTGCTTGCTGCATAAGGAACGCAGCCACCTCCTCTTCCTGTTTCCTTACTACTTGCACTGGCAATGCCTCAAGTCAAGTGAGGCCCTGTTGGGAATGGCTGCAAAGCTTATTATTTTCACACCCTGAACCAACCTATTTGAGCTATTGATAGGGTTGAGATGGCACTGACTCTGGACAAGAACACTGTAAATTCCTGCCAACCTTTCAATAAATTCAGCAGTTTTCTGAAGAAATATTTCTTAGGTTATTGTATGATTTTGCTTGATTTTCAGAGGACTGAATTGCTGTTTGAGGCAGGTTTGTTCAACCTCACTGATGCTTTTTGGAAAAGTGATTTTTGTCACGATAGGAGTTGGACTCTTATTTGCTGGTCTTTGTTTTGTTTATATTTTAAGTTTAGATGGCGTCCCTTAAATCCCCATGGGAGACAGAAACTCGGTATCTGAAACGATAAACGTGGAATTTCTGATGTCAGAAACAAGGGTGGTCCCAGGACTGTTACACCCTGCAGCTGAATACACATATTACCAGTGGAGATTCTTCAGTACAGTTTGAAAATGACTCACTCTGATCCAGATACTTCTTTTTTAAAAAAAATTCCGTTGGGGTATGGTTGATTGAAAATGTCATATTAGTATCAGGTGTATAACAAAGTGGATCAGCTATACGTATCCATGTATCTACTGTTCTTTAGGTTCCTTCCTCACATAGGTCATTACAGAGCACTAAGTAGAGTTCCCTGTGCTATACAGTAGGTTCTCATTAGTTAGCTCTTTTCTACATAGTAAATAGATGTCAATTCCAATCTTCCAGTTCAGCCGAATCCCTCTTTCCCTTCTTTGTGTCCATGTGTTTGCTCTCTGTCTGTGCCTCTATTTCTGCTTTGAATTTGGAAAACTGAGGCCCAGAAAGGGAAGGGATTGCTTCAAGTTCAGTTGCAGAGTGGCTGAGAGGAGGATGTCAGGACGTGGACTCACAGCAGTCACAGTGGAAATGGGCACCCCCTCTTGCCATGAAGGAGCCGTACCTTCGTGATAGTAGAGGGGCTTCCAGCTTCACTGCCTTGTCCTCCTAAAGTGCATGTTCTCAGCAGAAGCTGCCACTGGAATCTCTAACCCTGGGAGATAGTAAGTCGAGCATAAGATACCTGCTGCTACTGCTAAGTCACTTCAGTTGTGTCCGACTCTGTGCGACCCCATAGACAGCAGCCCACCAGGCTCCCCCATCCCTGGGATTCTCCAGGCAAGAACACTGGAGTGGGTTGCCATTTCCTTCTCCAATGCATGAAAGTGAAAAGTGAAAGTGAAGTCGCTCAGTCGTGTCCGCCTCTTTGCGACCGCATGGACTGCAGGCCACCAGGCTCCTCTGTCCATGGATTTTCCAGGCAGGAGTACTGGAGTGGGGTGCCATCGCCTTCTCCGATAAGATACCTGGCCTTCTCCTTTCCCTCCCCTCTCAACTCTGCCCCCTGCCTCATTGCTGTGATCACTACCAATCGGGGTAACAGTAATGTGAGCCTTACACGTGGTTGTGTAAGGAGCACCTAGGATGAGCCAGAGGAATAGGACAGAGTCCCCAGCTTATTCTTCAAAGTACCTCCTGAGTGCCAGGTGCTGGAAGTAGTGTTTTTATGAGTATTTTCTCATTGAGCCCTCACAACAGGGTTAACACCTAAGAGGTACTAGTCTACCAGTCTGTAGACGTGATAAATGAGATTCAGGGAGGTTAAAGAACATGTCTGATCTCACACAGCTATGGATGAAGCTGGAAGCTGACTTTGGGTCTGTATTGCCACAGTTGGTGATTTATTCCACCAACCACATACCTCTTCAGAAACGGGACTACCTCATTAGGAGGGTAGGACTTCCCCCTGAGCTGGTATTTAGAAACATAACTGGATCCATCATCACACAGAGATCTAGGCCAAGAGAAATGATCACACATACGTGCACACAAGCACATACACACACCATGTGACACCCCCTACCACCAAACACACACTACATACACACAGGCGCATGTGCACACCCCTTAGCACCACACACACACAGACACACACACACAGAGGCATATCCACACACCCCATACCACTATACACACACACACACACACACACACA
>NW_024070209.1:84794892-84848348 GCF_014754425.2 Oryx dammah | reverse complement strand
AGAGGCACATCCACATACCATATTACACCTCCTACCACAAAACACACACACATATAGGCACATACACACCTCGCCTACTATCATACACATTCCCGCCACGTCACACACAGACACACCTCCCCTACAATGACAGCTCCTACAGAACTCTGGGGTCAGCCTTTTGCTTTTTGAGCTCATGAAGAATTGTACAAAGTTCTCAAAGACACAGTCATCCACCAAGGTGCACTTTCAATGTGCCCTAGGGAGTAGTACTATTTTTTTAAGCCAGAACAACCATTCTTCACAGCTTCTCCGCTGTGGGAAGAGTGAGCAGGTTGGTGGAGGAGTTTAGCAGATTTATTGACATGAACATAGTTTTGAGACAGAAGGCAAGCTGTCAGAGCCTGACACGCAGGAAGCTCGGCATCAATATTTCTATTGACGCTCTGCGCATTCCTTATCCTCACATGCCCTGGGTCGGGGCTCTTGCGCTGGAAGGGCTTGTTCTTGGCCCCAGAGAAATGCATGAAAGTGAGGAGTGGGGGAAGCAAGAAGGGGAGGACATTCATGCACATCAGTGAAAGGAAAATCAGAGGTGGAATAAAATCCTAAGACTTCAAGTGACTTGCCTTCATGTTTACTTGCTCTTCCAAAAATGAACCAAGGATGCATTTCAAGAGCCTACGTCATAAGTTTATCTGAGTCATTTAAATGCTGCACACTTCTGAGCAGTTGGCATGCACCCATTCGACAAGTTTTATTGAACAAGACTACGTCGCATACTGGTTTGGTCATAGGCACTTGGGGTTTATCAGTGAATAGAATGCTCATGGAACTTATATCCTTGGGGCAGGGAAGGAAGACAACAATAAAGATGATGACAAGGTAAATTACATACCATGTTAGAATAAGTCTCAGATGCTAGCGGGACAAAATGCAAAGTCAGCCAAGTGCCTGGGAGCCATCCAGCCAGGTGTGGGGCTCCCGTAGCATCATCGGTGCTTCTCTGGTCCCTGCTTGTGCCTGGGGACTGTCACCTTCCTCCCTAAGCCACGCTTCTTCATAAGCCAGGCTTTTGATTGTCTAGTTCTCTTTACCATTCAAGGCTATCTCTCCCTTCCTTAGGGAGCAAATTTGCCTCCATTCCCCACCTTCCACCCCATCCTGACCCCAAGGTCACTAAGTTTGCTGCTTAACCAGTTCTTGCCACTAAGTCATGGGCCTTCCTCACTGTCCCCACGGTTTGCTGTGGTCTCCTCTCCTATCACACATCTCCCACCAACAGTTTCCTCTCAACGCTAGACCCCCCATTCATGATGCTCTGCCCCACATCAGCCTGCTGCTGACATGTGACCAGGGGTGCTGCGCTGGCCAGGACAGAGACACAGGAGCAAAAGCCATGCTTGTGTGTTTCTTCTCCCTTTTTTCTAAGTTGCCCGAGTCCTCGCCACACCAAAGTATAAACACCCCCTCTCCCCAGCCCATCCCTTCCTGGGAACCTGGTGATCACCCTTCTCCCCTTCCCTTCCCAAGGACCTGGAGATTGCCTGTCTCCTGCTCCAGGATCTCAGTTTAATTCCTGACATGGCTTTACTGACATATCTTCATTTGGGCTTGAATAGCACTGTGCTTCCCCCAGAGGCTGGGGTTGTTCCCTCTTCTCTAGGAGTCCCTTTAGTCCCAGGTTGAGACTTCTACTCCCATGTGTTCAATGACAAGTCTGTTCTCCTGTGCAGAATGATGGCATCTTTAGGAAAAAAAAAAATGACATGTGTTATCAGATGATGACTTAAGGGTTTGGGTCAACTTGGATTCTTCTGTCAACTGGAAGACTGGAGGCCCTGGAAGGTCCAAAGCTCTGCAATGTAATGTAATAATTGCTTTGTTTCTCTAGCCCTTCTGTTGGATATTTTTTCAAGGACACAAAATTTTAGCTCCAGAATTTAAATATCTTGTGTAGCACGTTGCTCAGTGAATATTTATAGAATAAAATTGCGATTTAGGTAATCTAAAATTTGTACTGTGAGCGCAAAAATATGAAGGTCCATTTTCTCATTCTTTTCTGAATCCATGGCATGTCTGCCAAACATTCTTAAAGGCCTAAAATGTGCCAGGTCCTGGGCTGGCATTGAGGATGGAGAGATCGATGAAAAGATATTGCACATCTCTGGGACTGCTCATGCTCTTGAACGAGCCTGACACTCCTAAGCTTTTCTCCATGTCGCTCCCTGCCAAGAAGACCTTGGCCAGGCAGAAGAGAGCCTGACACCAGCACAGGTGTGTGTGCGTGGAGGAGGAGGAGGCTGGTCAGGGGGTGGAGGTGGTCAGAAAAGGATACACACAAGAGAAGACCCTTGAGCTCGTTTCTGAAACAGAGGCAGGAGCAAGGGCCTCCACCCTGCACCCTGGATGGTGATTGTGCGGTGTCTTCATTATTCTTATAGAGAGCATTTGCTGAGTGATTGTGCAGTGCCAAGCTAAGCCTTCTGAGATGAGCTCATTTTCTCCCCATGCTGCCCTCGAAGGCAGACTCTTATCACCCCATTTTGCTGGGAAAAAGTGAGGTTAAGTTCTCTGTTCCCATCACAGGCAGTAGATGGTGGAAGCTGGGGGTGTCCATCCTTCCAGGATGATGGCCTTGATGCCATGGTCTCTGCAAAACCTTCTCCAAATATTGCACATCCATGAGATTGCTCATGCTCTTGAACTAGCCTGGCACTCCTAAGCTTTTCTCCATGTCAGCTCTTCAATAATTGCACATTCATCATGCTTGAATGACTGCTTAGTAGTGGCTAGACATACTACTCAACCTGTTTATATTTCTATGAAGTGGGAGAAGCAAAGCCATCCTGAGGTTTGTACCATCACAGCCCCCAGAATGGATCTAGACCCTTGTCACTGCTCCTTTCTCTCTGTTCCTTGGAGTGGCTACTATAAATGTCATGTGACCAGGCATCCTGATGGATGGGTATCCCCCTATTGTGATCCTGGGTGAGTTACACCATTTGTCTCAGACCCCATTTACTTGTCTGTACAAAGAAGACACTTCAAAGGACAGCCCCCTTTGTGATGACCTTGGAATGCCCCACATGGTGTGCAAGAAAGTACTTAATTTTAGCTTCCTGAATTCCCTTTCTTGAGGGAATTTCTAAGGGAAAGTGCTGCTTCTAATAATAGGAAAAAGTGGTGGTCTTTCAGTCAGTTTATAAAACAAAATATGGGTTGGAACTATAATTAGACTAACACCAAGAAACCAGGGCTCAATTCCCAGCTTTCACGTCCATCAGTGGTATAATTTGGGACAAGTAAGTTAATCTACACTTTTCATTCTTTCATTCATAAAATATTTATCAGCCAGCTCCTGTTTTCAGGAAGGATTCTGATGCCTGGACAGAGTGAGATGGACAGAGAGCTGCTTCCTCACTGAACTTCTTCTCTCTCCCGGAGCTTACATGGAAGCAGGGAGGAGGCTGACTCCAGGGTTTGTTCTGAGAGCTGGCTGAAGCACTCTGAGAACAGAGAATTGTTGTACAAGTGTCACTGATGGAAAGAACAGGGCATTTGCAGTCAGAGGAACTGGGTTCAAATCCTGGTTCTGTTCTTCCTGAGTGAGAAGCTTTGAAGTGAGTCACTCTCATTGGTCCCATGACACTGTACTTTATTTTTCTTCTCTTTTAAACAGAAATGACATTCCCCTCCTTCACAGCCTGTTACAACAGTTCAATGTAATCATGTCTTTGAAGACATTTTGTAAATAGAAAAACACTAAGTGAATATTGGGCTTCCCAAGTAGCATTAGTGGTAAAGAACTCACCTGCCAATGCAGGAGACAGGAAGAGATGATAGGTTCGATCCTGGGGTTGGGAAGATTCCCTGGAGGAGGACATGATAACCCAGTCCAATATTATTGCCTGGAGAATCCCATGGACAAAAGATTGTGGTGAGCTACAGTTCATAAGGTTGCAAAGACTCGACGCGACTGAAGTGACTTAGCACAAGCACGCACAAGTGACTATTAGTCATTCAAAATGGGGCGTAGGAAGCTCTCTTGTCTGGGAGAGCAAAATGCATCTGAAAGGAACAATACTGGGAGGACAGCAGGGCTGGTGAGAGGTGAGGCAGTTTAGAAAATTGGTCACATTGGTCCCAGGCTCTGGATGTCCACCAGGGCAGGCTGGTGGTGGCACCAAAGATGTCCTCTTTCTCTCTTAGTGAGGAGGTCTCTCTGGAGAACACTGACCTGTGGGGTCCCACAGAGCCCTTTTCTGCACCTCTGCACCCCACTCCCCTCCCCCAGAATGCTTCTGGTGCTGAATGCATTTCCTACTGTGGTTTTCCTCGCAGGAGAAGACGAAGCCCACAGTTCCCATGGGAAATCCCAGGCTAGAATTTTCTTTCTTTAATAGAAAGTGAGAAATTTCTACCAAGTGCCTCTTTTTCTTTTGCTTTATCTCAGTTGCAGGGCTTCCCTGGGGGCTCAGATGGTAAAGAATCTGCTTGCAATGCGGGAGACTTAGGTTCAATCCCTGGTTTGGGAAGATCACCTGGAGAAGAGCATGGAAACCTGATCCAATATTCTTGCCTGGAGAATCCCCACGGACAGAGGATCCTGGCAGGCTACAGTCCATGGGGTCACAAATAGCTGGACATGACTGAGCAACTAAACATAGCCCATCTCAGTCGCAACTTTTGAGTAGCCCATTCTCTAGCTGTCCAGGTTTCAGGAGAAAGTCACCTTCTCAAGTACTCAAATCCAGGGGTTGGGGGAAGAGTGCCAGAAGTGGGTCCTGCCTGCGCCAGCCTGCTGGACACTATCCCTTCACTGCCTCAGCCGGTGGCCCATGGACAGCAGAGACCAACTGGCCAGGAAACAAGGCCTCATTGTGGATCCAGGAGGATTAGAATTCAGCTGCTTGCTGTGTTCCAGCCTCCAGGACTGACAGCAAGTGAGTTCACTGTGCACAGGTCCATACCTACAAATCTCCTTCCACACCCTGTGGGGTAGGCCTCTGCAGAGGCAGAGGGAAAGACCCAGAAAGGCTAAGGGACTTGCATGAAATGGAGTAACCGAGGCAAGGCAGATCTTCCTAGATATGCAGTTCCTGATTTCCCTGTTACTTCAAGTGAGAACTGCCAGGACCTCTGAGGAACTCAGGACAGAGCAGGAGGCTGGAAGGAGCTGGTAGCTCCCAACCATCAGTAGTCCAGTAGGAGCTGATGTCAAAGGTCAGAAAGCATCAGAGGAGACATCCTGCTGAGGTTGTGGGTCTGACCTCACAGAGGAAGATGCATGCGTGAGCCTTGGAGGAAGAGTCTGTCTGGAGGAGGGAAGAAGATGGATACCCAGTATAGGCAGAAGCATGATGGTGGGAAACCCGAACCCCAAAGTGAGACTTTTACACCAAATGTGTGAAAGCTTTTGTCTATTTCCTTTGAGGAACATATTCCCAAATGTGAAGTGGGTGGAAAAATACAGCCAGCAATCTATTAACGCATCAAAGACGGAGCATTCCCCTAAGAAATACTGGGGTGCAGTGGTTTTCTGAGGCACTGAACGGTGTGAACCAGCCTTGGTGTGGGTCATGTGGCATTAGCCTGGACCCTGAGCATCATGACACCCAGGACGGTACTCAAGATACGCATGACCTGGTCCTGTCTCCAGCTCTGCCTGAGGAGCCCCCAGAAAAGCCTGACTCAGAAGGAAGTGAGTTCTGGGCCCGGGCTCCAGCTCCCTTCCCATCTGGTACCCAGGCACAAGGGAAAGAGCTTGGAATATGCAGTTGACCAGACCCAAGATTAGAAGTAGATGCTGTGTCTACCACTTGCGTAGGTTTCCATAAGTCACTTTAAACTCTTGGAACTTCAGTCTTCTTATCTGTAAAATGGAGATATGGATTTTGCCTTCCAGACTTGATGTCAGTATCACAGAAAGTACCACCGGAAAAGAATCAAGCAGGATACCCAGTTGTCAGCGGCAGAAGCTGGGAAAACATGAATTTTGTTTGCTATCTTCTGAGTAGTTGGGATGAGGCAATCATGTAAAAATCATTAGCGTTTTTTGCTCCCCTCCAAACACTCAAGTTCTCTTGAAATGCAACGTGATGAGTTTTAATCAGCTGATTAGGATCCAGAATGACTTCATAGTCTTGTGAACCTAATTGAAATGAATCCAGCCTTTCTGGCTCTGAATCGAGAGTGGCAGGCTGCTCTGAACTCTCCGTGACCCCAACACCGATGACCATTTCATCAGCTCTGCCTGGGGTGGAGGTTTGGAGGCACAAAGGCCGACCTGAGCAAGGTTGTCTGAGGAGCACGTTTCCTTCTGGGCTTGACGATTGAGTCAAGAGCATCTTAAGTATTTGGTAGTGAGTTCCTAGAACCCTGGAGGTCAAAGGGGCCCCCTCTTCCCCAGAGAGATAGTCCCCTATGTTGCATAGGACCTATTGGCTTTACTGTCTGGCCATCCCATGCTTATCTTTGTATGAGCTCCGCCTCCTAATTGCACTTCCTGGGATGACCTCTCTACCTTCACTGGGCCTTTTGCACCTTGGTACCAAACGGAGCATTTTAGTTGTTCTCAGGTGCCATGAAGGCCTTAGGTTCTCTAGGCTGTAGGAAGACCTTTATGGATTTATTCCCTTGGTAACAGAGTCTTATCCCAGAGTGGAGAGAGAAGACTCCAGACTAAGTCCCTTAGTTTCAGACTAGTGACTTCAAATAATTTTGTGGGTATCACTGTTCACCTACCTGAGATGAACACTTGAGGTTCTTGTTTTGGTTTTCCTGATGACTCAGCAGGTAAAGAAACTTCCCGCAGTGCAGGAGACACAGGCTACATGGATTCAATCCCTGAATTGGGAAGATCCTCTGGAGGAGGGCACGGCAACCCACTCCAGTATTCTTGCCTGAAAAATCCCATGGACAGAGGAGCCTGGGGGCTACAGTCCAAAGGATGGCAAAGAGTCAGAAATAACTGAACTACTAATCACGTTTGCACACACACATTTTATATAGAACAAGCTGGAAATGGTGCCAAGAGTATGGGAAGATGCCAAGATGGCAGAAGCTTTTGAGTACCAAGATCTTATGGACACATGGAGGTCATGGAGGATTGGAAAAGTTGAGATGATGCAGCTGTTGAGAAACAGGAGGTGGGAAGTGGGACCTAGACTTCATATCCAGGGTTCCTTACCGATCTCACACCTGCTTCTGGAGCCTCCCCAAGGTGATGACAGTAGGCAGGGAAAGAGAGTGGAAAAGGTTTTCAAGATTCTAGAGTTCACTGTGGCTTGAGAAGCATAAAGTTCTACATAGTACCTGGCTTAGTGCTGGATGATTGTGGAAAAGCCTATAACTATCATTTGATAAGGGGCTTCCCAGGTGACTCAGCAGTAAAGACTCCACCTGAAATGAAGGAGACATGGGTTCAACCCCTGGGTCAAGAAGATCCCCTGGAGAAGGAAATGGCAACCCACTTCAGTATTCTTGTCTGGGAAATCCCATGGACAGAGGAGCTGGCGGGCTACAGTCCATGGAATTGCATAAGAGTCAGACCTGATTTAGCAACTAAACAACAGCAACAACAATCATATTATAAACCCCAGAAAATGCCAGGGCAATGTAATGACTTGTATTCTCCATGGAGAGAAAGCTTTTGGCTCTGAGACAAAGACCTTAAATCCCTCTCTACTTAAAATGTGCCCTAAATTTGCATTTTAGCTCTGTTTCATTAGTTCTTTTGCAATTTAACATGGAAATGAAAATCCAAGTTCCTGGGGGGATTTCTCTAATCTGGTTGCAAATAGCGGATGACCAACTTCACCAGCTTCTGTGTGTTTAGACCTGGTCGTCACAGCCTGTAAATCCCTCTAAGTCCCACTTGAGGGACTCAGGAGAAAAATAACAAGGAGGTCATCCCCAAGGTGGGGGGGGGGGAGTGCTTGTCATCTACATAGAAGGAATCAAATTGTGTTTTAAATGTAAGGTTAAGAAATGCCTGATTCTTACTTGTATCTGTGTTTATGGCTGCACCGCTTAATTTTTTTCTCACTAAATGGGTTGTGTTCACTGTGAGCCCGATGCCAGTGAGGAATTAGATACCAGAAGCAGATTTGCTGTGAAGCTAATGAGGCCTAAGCTTCAGGGCCATTCACTGCACTCCTGGCCTCTTCCCAGGCTGGGAGGGGACCTGGAAATATGTTCACATGGGTTTGTAAAATACATGTATGTAAAGAGGGTGCCTATTTACATTTTAAAGGACTCAGTTTGAAAATGAAACCCGAATTTGTCCCTGCTGTTGTTTAGTTGCTAAGTTGTCTCTGACTATTTTGAGACCCCATGTACTATAGCCTGCCAGGCTCCTCTGCCCATGAAATTTTCCCTGCTGGAGCAGGTTGCCATTTTCTTCTCTGGGGGATCTTCCTGACCCAGGGATTGAACCCATGTCTCTGCATCTCTTGTACTGCATGCAGAGGCTTTACTGCTGAGCTATTAGGAAAACCCTGATATGCCCTTGGTCCTTCCTGAAGAGTAACCTCAGTCAGGTGGGAGAAGCCTTCATGTAAACAAATGAATTCTCTAGTATATTCCAGAAACTAAGGTAGAAGCCCTTTCAGGGTGCCAATGGGACACAGAAAGTGACTCCTGACCTGCTGAGAAGCCTGTCTGTAGAACTCGAGCTTGGAATGGGGTTCTTTGCAGTTTTCACCACAGCTGGGTGGACTGCACTGCGGTTCTGAGGTGGGCCCTGCAGTTAGTGTCAGGATCCAGGAGTTAAGGCTTCAACCTCTGCAGGTCCGTCCTACTTCAGAAGTCAGCTGTGCTGTGTATCCCCACACCTCCTGCCTCTGACTGAATGGCTATGCCTTCGGGGGTTTCCATGAGCCTTTAATGTTTGTTATTACAACTCAACATTCAAGAAACTAAGATCATGGCATCTGCTCCCATCACTTCATGGCAAATAGATGGGGAAAAAATGGACACAGTGACAGACTTTATTTTCTTGGGCTCCAAAATCACTGCAGATGGTGACTGCAGCCATGAAATTAAAAGAAGATTGCTCCTTGGAAGAAAAATTATGACCAAGCTAGACAGCATATTAAAAAGCAGAGACATTTCTTTGCCAACAAAGTTCTGTCTAGTCATAGCTATGGTTTTTCCAGTGGTCATGTATGGATGTGAGAGTTGGACTATAAAGAAAGCTGAGTGAAGAAGAATTGATGCTTTTGAACTGTGGTGTTGGAGAAGACTCTTGAGAGTCCCTTGGACTGCAAGGAGATCCAACCAGTCCATTCTAAAGGAGATCAGTCCTGGATGTTCATTGGAAGGACTGATGTGGGAGTTGAAATTCCAATCCTTTGGCCACTTGATGCAAAGAACTGACTCATTGGAAAAGACCCCGATGCTGGGAAAGACTGAAGACAGGAGGAGAAGGGGAGGACAGAGGATGAGATGGTTGGATGACATCATTGCTTCGATAGACATGAGTTTGAGCAAGCTCCAGGAGTTGGTGATGGACAGGGAAGACTGGTGTGCTGCAGTCCATGGGGTTACAAAGAGTCGGATACGACTGAGTGACTCAGCTGAACTGACAACTCAAAGAACTCAGAGGAAAATGCTGTGCTTATGATGAGAGGTTTTTTTTATAAGGGATACACACAAGGCAAGAGAGAGTGGTCTTCTGCACCTTCTCGTGGAGATCCTCCTGACACATCGATATGCCCGCCCCCCAGGAAGCTCCTTTCCTTTCTCAGCTCTGCCTTACCAAGGCCTGTCAGAGTGTTTGCAGAAGGGAAGAGCTGGGTGTCTTGAGCTGAGGTTCTGATCTCTGGGAGTCATTCACTGCCCTCTTGGTGGCCATGCTGGCATTCCCTGCTTAGACCTGCTGTTGGTTTAATTCAATGAGGTGTCTCTGAAGGACAAGGCTCAGGACTCTTCTCTCTCCAGGACACTGAGCCTCAGTGTTGATACAGCTCAGCTTGGGTGGCTGAAGCCTTCCAGAACTCTCAAAGGAGCATGAGGGTCAGGGATCCCTTATGCTCTAATAAAAGATACTGGGAAGGGAAAGTGCAGACAATGGCCACTGGACATCCTCACTTTCTTCTCTCTCCGTGTCTCTTTCCCTCACAGCCTGGGGTTGAAACAGGTGAGCTTGTATTTCCCTGGGCCAGATGCTCCTTCAATGAGCAGCAAGTCATATGCCTCTGCTGTCTCTGGTAGGTCACAATCCCTTTATTCTGCAGCAGTTCCTAAAAGGTGGTCCCTGGTGGGTGGACCTTTCCTCACTCACCAAGCATCTCCCCAGCCAGATGCCCTATGATACTATCTGATCTATCAGAGACACATTTCTTTTTTTCTTGGTTTTTAAATTAATTTTTTATCTTGAAATAATTGTAGATTCATATGCAATTATAAGCCATCATACAGAGAGATCCTGTGGTTGATCCTGTATCCATTTTCCCTCCATGGTAACATTTGAGAAAAATTTTAGTATTATAGTACAACCAGGATCTGGACATTGAAAGAGAAATTTCCAAAATTCAGAGCATTTCCATCACCCCAGGATTCCTCTTGTTGGGTTTTATAGGTACACCCAATCCCCTCCAGCTTCCCTTGTAGCTCAGTTGGTGAAGAATCCACCTGCAATGCAGGAGACCTGAGTTCGATCCCTGGGTCGGGAAGATTCCCCGGGAGTAGGAAATGGCAACCCAGTCCAGTATTCTTGTCTGGGAAATCAGACAGAGGCGCCTGGTGGGCTACAGTCCATGTGGTTGCAAGAGTCGGACATGACTGAGCAACTAAACCACGACCACCTCCACCAATCCCCTCCCACTCTTATTCCATCCTTAACCTATAGCAACCATGAATCTGTCCTCCATTTTTATTAGGAAAGCTACTATAATCATTTGTGTCCAGATTTTAGTATGACCCTAAGTTTTTCTTACTTGGGGACAAACAGGCATCTCACCTGTAAGAAGTTCTAACTTTCCCTTTTGAAGGCAGGCATCCTGAGCAACCATTCCTGAGGTTAAGTACTCAGGAAAACAACAGGTAATGTAAGAGTAATTCAGATGATTGCCCTGTGGCACAAATATGAAGGCTAATAGCCATACACAATTATTTGCCCACGCTGGAAAACATGCCCTGTGACTTTGCTCTCTTAGACAGAATTGCAGTTCCTTTATTGAACAGCAAACCCTAAGAGGTGGTCCTTGATACAAAATGAATACTCTGCATGAAAAACTTTAGAAAAGTCATTTTTCCTTCAGTGCTTCTTTCCAAGTATGTGGAGGCAGGAATGAATCCAAGGTCCCTGGAGGAAGCAAGGTTGGTAAGTAAAGAAGGTTTATTCTTTACAGGATGTGTAAAGTTCTCACTGCTGTTTCAAGACTGGCACCATCACACCAAGTTTTCAGGAAGAGAGGAGCCAAAGGAGTTTGGAGATTGCTCCTTTTAGAATTCTGACCACCCGTGAGTACGTGTGTGTGTGTGTGTGTGTATGTGATCTTGGCTAATTACTTCACTTTTCTCATCCATCAAACAGGTGTAGCAATGCCTACCTCAAAGGGTTGTGCTCAGGATGAAGTGAGTTGATATGCTTAAAGCCCTCAGAATAGCATCTGTCAGAGTGACTCTTTTTCTAGTTCATGGGACAAACGTAGCAGAGAGTCTGAAACTCTCTGAGTACCAACCATGATTGCTGGGGCGAGGAATATCTGGAGCAAGGAGACAGACCTAAATTTCAATGGAGTTTCATCTCCATGGTAACTCCTTCCAGAGTGGAGCTGGGACTCTTTACGTGTTCCTAACAACCTTCTCTGGTGACCCATATTCCCTCTCTTTTCTTAGAGACTTAATCTCTGCAGCATTTCTGGATATTGACGTAGGTCAGACTCAAAAGACCTAATAGTTTCTCGGTTCACTTAAGACATTCTTTTTTTCCTCTCACTTTTTAGAGACAGTAAATGTGTAGAAAGAGCCCTGGGGAAAGACTTCCTTCTACTATTTCCCTCCCTCCTTTTCTGGATCACAACATTTAAAATTCACATTTCAAAATGACACAGCATTAGCTTCTCAGAGAAAACCTGATAGGTCAGCATTTTACCAGTGACTGTCACCAAACGCACTATATTCCGATGATTTTTTTTTTCTTTTTGTTTGGGGAGCCACTTGCATATAGTGAAGTATCCAGATCTCTCTAGTCAGCCAGGTGGGTGGTATTGTTACACGTGTACCTGTGTGACCAGCATCCTCTGAGAAGATGTCAAGTATTTCCCTTACCCTGGATGTCCCTCTGTGCTCCTTCTTAGTTCACCCCTCAAGGTTAGTGCTATCCTGATTTCTATGTTTGAACAGGATTTTATATTTAGATTTCAACTCACATTAAAACTTTAGAGCAAAACGAGTGTACAGTAACAAATGAGAAGATGGGATTAAATATATATACAAGAGATCTAGTGTTTGGTGAAGTGAAAAGACGAAGTCATCTCCAAGCAGATGAGCCAAACGTGCCAGGAACTCAGGAGTCAAAAGGTGACCCAGACAAAAGAGTGGGAGATCCCTGGTACAAATGTACAAGGAGGTAAATGCTCTAACTTTGGGGATGTGCATTTGTTATACATAGAATCACAGGAAATCGGAGCTAGAAGGGACTTGAATCATGAATCAGAGTCCATCTCCTCTTTTTGCAGAATGGGAAGCCAAAGCCCAGAGGGGCAGTGGGATTTACCCAAGACTTCAGGGCATATTTAAACCAGCACCTGCATATCACACTATCATGCCTTTAACCCCTGGGCATTTCAAGTGTCTTCTGTTTACTTCTCAAGGGATTAAAGCAAAACATCTACAGAAGTTGCGTGTGCTCATGTGCTCAGTCGTGTTCAACTCTTTGCAGAAGTTGAAATATGTGGATTGTTATGAGCTGAGTTGTGTCGCCCTAATATATATATATATATTGTTAAATTTCTAACTCAGAATGTGACTGTATTTGGTGACAGAATCACCAGAGAGATAAAGTTAAACCAGGCGGTGCTAGTGGTAAAGAACCTGCCTGCCAGTGCAGGAGACCTAAGAGATATGGGTTTGATCCTTGGATCAGGAAGATCCCCTGGAGGAGGGCATGGCAACCCGCTCTAGCATTCTTGTCTGGAGAATCCCATGGACAGTGGAGCCTGGTGGGCTACAGTCCATATGGTTTCAAAGAGTTGGACATGACTGAGGCAACTTAGCACTCACGTATGCACAAGTCATTAGCATGAACTCTAATCCAGTCTGACTGGTATCCTAACAATAAGAAGACATTAAGACATGGTGAGATGTGGAGGGGAAATCAAGTGAAGACCCATGAAGAAGAAGGCTATCCACAAGCCAAAGAAGAAGGCTGCAGAAGGAACTAACCTGGCTGGCACCTTGCTCTTACAACTTGATCTCCAGAACTATGAGAAAAATAAATTTCTGTTCTTTCAGCCACCCAGTCCGTGGTACTTTGCTATAGCGGCAGCCCTGACAAACTCATACGGAGATGGACAAAATTACTAGTATCTATTCATTTATTCCATCTCTTTGAGCCCATATTTACTGAGACCCTACTATGTGCTAGTTACTCTGGCAAGATGCTAGTCTAAGGGATTTAAACATATCAGCTCACTTAATCCAGAGCATAGTGCTTAGAGACAGGTGTGGCTACACCCATTTAATGGATGAGAAAAGTGAAGTAATTAGCTAAGATCACACAGCAGGAAGGGAGTAGAACCACAGACATGTAAGCACATATGACGAAACTTGATAGAACATGTGATGGGAGGAAGAACTCAGTAGGGACATAAGGGGGTAACCCTGGCAGAAAAGGAATGGGAATTTAGGGCAGAGGAATTGAAGTGACAGTTGAACAAGAGAGAAAGGATGAAGGGGGTGGCAGTCGTTCAGCTTCCGGATAAGAGTTTTGACACAACAAGGCAATTTGGGAGAATTATAAGTGGCTGTGCTGGATTGGAGGTCAGAATTAACATTAAAGGGAAGGTGCTGTGAAAAATAACATAGGGACTAGATTGTTAGAGCCTTATATGATAGACTACTGTGTTTGGAAATGGTTCCCCAGGCTCCTGGAAGATCCAAAGGAGTGTTCCATATGACCTCAAGTGATTTGATGACATTTCATAAAAGTGTAAGAAGGGAGTGAGGCTAGAGGCAGGGAGACCTTTTATCAGGGTCATAATATTTGAGGCAAGTGGAGGAGAGAGCATGGTCTAGAAAAGTTCCCAAGTCTTGTGGATGACTTCCTGGATGATGGAAATGCAAGATGGCAGCAGGATTGGAGACCAAGGGAAAGGGCCTACTGTGGGATAGATGACTGGATATACTTGTACACTGGGTGTTGGTTCCCTGGGACTTAGACTGGGAGAAGGATGGGTCTAGAGAGTAGATATGAGAGTCCTCAGTCTAGAAATGGAGATCTAAGCCTTGTGAGGGAATGCAGAGAAGTTCAGCAGAGTTGGAGAAGAAATCAGATCATCACCAGCTTATAAGGGATGCAGAGAAAGTGGAAAGGAGCAAAGAAAAGTGTGGAAGGAATGGTCTAAAAGGCAGGAGGAAACCCAGATATGGATAGTGTTGCCAAAACCAAGGGAGAAGAGTTTCAAGGAAGGTGGACTTACATGTCAACTGCTGCAGAGGTCGCCTCCAGTGGGGGCTGGACACTCCCATGGAAGCCCCTGCGCTCAGAATTGCGTAAACCTGGCACCTGGCAGCCAACATTTCAGGGCAAAAACAGTGAATGAAACAAAAGAACTCTGACTCCACTTAATACCCAGAGTTTTAAAATTCCCCAAATCTTATTGGAAATCAAGAAAACTGCTCCTAATGAGATGCAATAAAGCTCCTCTTTTGCCAACACAAATCTTCTAGAGGCAGTTTCTACTTGTTAAAGGAGTTATTGAAATTCAAGGAGGGTGCTGGCCGTCTGGGCCTGTCTTTCTGAAAGGAACCTCCTCGTCCCTGGGTGACCCTGAGCTAATGAGTCTCGGGCTGGTGAGTCATCTCCCAGCCCGGACTCGGAGATGCTATCAGATTCATTAGGTCCCCACAGTCACCTCCTCCAGCGCCTGCAGCAGCCAGAGAAAGGCCATTAGCCCAGCCACGTGCCCTCCCTCACCACCCCACCCAGACCTGTGCTGCCTCTAATGTAATATTTGCAGACATGCTGAGCATTTGTTACGAAAATGTATTATTCTCCACGTAAACACCCTTTGATCAGCTTGCCAGGAAACCCAAAGTACCACGTACTGCCTTGGTTTAGCAAAGCTGCGAACCTGCAAAGACTATTTTAGAATGACCCCGAGTGTTTCTCGCTTTCTTTTCTTCCTGCAGAGACATTTTGTCCACATTTATCACCATCTTTTCCAACTTGGATCTCTGCTGAGAAGTGTTCCACTGCATTCTCAGCCAGAATTTTGGTTTCTGGGCTGGGGGTGCAGGTGACAGTTTACTTGTTCGCAAGTGTTTGATCCCAGTGCTGCTCCTTCTGTGCTGTAGCTCAGCCGACAGGAGCTGCAGTTGGGGTGTGGTGAGGTGGGGGAACACATGGGGACAAATGCCTGCTTCTCCCCATCACACAGATGAGCGGTAGACAAGCATCTCTCTTTCTTTATATAGCCAAGGAGACACTGCTGGACCACACAGGCCCGGGGCACCTCCCCTGGGCTCCAAGCAGAATAATTTAGCTATTGAAAGGAAGAGTGTTTTCCTTTCCATGGCTCCACAGGGTCCAGAGCTGTGTGGGCGAGAGTCTGAAAGATTGTCAACACTGGTCTGCTGGTCACTGGCTTCCACTGGGAAGTCAGCTCAGAGATGGACCAGATACTGTCTGCAAACTGGGCTGCAAATGGAGAAAATAAGGCTGGAATCATGAGTTATCTGGAGAGCTGGACTGATCTGGTTTGAAGCTCTGTCTTACATTTTGCTGTTTTCCTGGATCCCCATTTTTGTCACTGACATGCCTTGGATTTAATGACACCATGGTGATAATGGATGGTGTGCTTTGGGGTCATTGTTTCTGTGTTCTGGTTGGTGGTTTGGGATCAGTCTCCTCCCTTGCCCTGTCCCTTTCTCCTGAAAAGGGCAGGGATCCTAGGTGTGTTCTTAAACTTTCCAGATGAAGATTTCACAAGTTGTGTACAGTCCCGGAGAAGGGGACGACAGAGGATGAGATGGTTGGATGGCATCACCGACTCGATGGACACGGGTTTGGGTGGACTCCAGGAGTTGGTGATGGACAGGGAGGCCTGGCGTGCTGCACTTCACAGGGTCGCAAAGAGTCGGACAGGACTGAGTGACTGAACTGAAATGAACTGTACAGTCCTGGAGACTACAATCGATGGAACGAATCTGGAATTTGAAACTATGTCTAGACGTGGCTTCCAGATGTGACCTGGGCACTTAGCAAGTTGTGTAGATTTAGGCAAGTCTGACAAATCCAGGGAGCATCTGTTTCCTCACCCATGAAATGTGGATAATGACTATTTACCCAGTGAGAGAAAATACATCGGGAAACGAGCACAGTGTGCAGGGCTTGGTAGGTAATTCTGTCCTGTGAGTAGGATCTACTCAGAGCTCTGGAGCAGATGTGAGAGCATACCCCATCCCCACCTGGAATATTTCCCTCCGTGTCGGGAAAAAGTGCCATCTTCCAGGGGGCAGTCAACAGGGACTGGTTTTCCACCCAAGTGAGTCTAAGAACAAGAGCTAGATTAACAAAAGAGAAGCAATGAACGCAGGGGTACCTACTTTGTGCTCTTCTCAGACCTCACGTGTATCAACTCCTTTAACAATCACAGCAATGTTATGAAGCAGGCCCTATTATTATATTATCCTTCTTTTATTTTTTTCAGTATTTAATTCCTTTATTTCCTTAAGATAAACTCTTTTTCTTAAAAAAAAATTCTTGAAGTATAGCTGATTTTCAATGTTGTGTTAATTTCTGCTGCACAGCAAAGTGATTCAGTTATACACACACACAAACATACATACATACATACATATATATATATGGTTTCCATATATATATGGCTTCCCAGGTGGCGCTAGCGATAAAGAACCCGCTTACCAATGAAGGAGACATAAGAGAGGAGAGTTTGATCACTGGGTCAGGAAGATCCTCTGAAGGAGGGCATGGCAACCCACTCCAGGATTGTTGCCTGGAGAATCCCATGGACAGAGGAATTTGGCAGGCTACAGTCCAGGGTCGCAAAGAGTCGGACATGACTGAAGTGGCTTAGCACAGCACACACACACACACACACACACACACACACACACACTCATGTTCTTTCCCATTTTCACAGGATATTGAATATGGTTTCCTGGGCTACACAATAGGATCTTGTTATTTATCCATATTATCCTTCTTTTACATGTGAGGAACTGAAACTTAGAGCTGAAATGCCTAGATAAAGTTCCCATTAGTTTCAAATAGTAGAGTTAAGCATCGAATTCAGGTACGTTAGCTACAAAAACCAAGCTTATAACCACCACACAAACTACCTCTCCTAATACAGTGTCCAAATGAGCCTCTGAAACAGCCTCAGAGTCCAGTTTTTGTTGCCGAATATAGTGCATTTCAGAGAACCTGTGGGAATCTGTGACTCATATCAGATCTCGGCTCCTTAGCCGGCTCCTCAGGATGTCTTACCTCTCTTTGCAGCACATGACCAGGACCTGCTGGCCATGTCACTGAAGCCACAGATCACAGGTGGCCCTGTATCTTGCCTGCACTTCGATTTTGCTGTGAGCTTTGGTTGTGAAGCCTGGGTCCTAATAAACAGAATGGCAGAGCCTGAGATTGACAAGTGGTTCTACTTTCCTTTTTTTTCTAGTTCTATGTAAAATTTTCAACTTCAAATCTTCACAAAGAGCTGCAATTTTAAGAGCATCAAAAAAGAAAAAGAAAAAATGAGCCACGCCTGCAAACATCTTATTGCCCATGTAAGTGAGGAGCTATGAGATGACTTGTTCTGTCCAGCGCTCGTTTTCTTAAGTAGACATTTAAGAAATGTATTTCTTAAGAATTGTATTAAGAGATGCATTTCTTAAGAAATCCATGGAGAGATTCTCATTTAATTTGATGAACTAAAGGGGAATTTTGGGTGTGTTTTTCTCAGAAATTATCTGGCTTCTTGCTTCCAGCTTCTTGCCAGACCCCAACTTCTGTTTTAGCCTCAGGTCCTAATAATTTTAGGCATGTGTGTGGGAGCATGTGTGTGTGTGTGTGTGTGTGTGTGTGTGTTGAGGCACACATGTGTGGTTTAGAGTGCTGACACGATTCAATATGGAGGTATTCTAGGTGCTGGTGTGGTTTGACCTTGAACCATTCTGGTCCAGTTTACGGACTTCTGCTTTGGTTTGGTCACTTTGTGCTCCAGGTTGGTGCTGCTCCACGTCTGGTCCCAGTCTCTGAGGATTTGCCTTCATACCTATGATGTGTAGGAAGAAAGAGGTGTGTCCTGCCTTTTCAACAGAGAGATGATGCCCTCACAGGCCAAGCACAGGTATAGTGCCCTTATCCAGGCTTTCAAGATCTGACAAGCTCTGAAAACTGAAAGCTTTTTGGCAACTCTTACCTGGTCTGAACATATTTGGCAGCAAAACCTGATGTGAACTTTAGCTATTTATATTTTTAATTTAATTTTTACTTCATATTGGAGTATAGTTGATTTACAATGTGGTGTTAGTTCAGGTGTACAGCAAAGTGATTCAGTTGGCCATTCTTTTTCAGATTCTTTTCCTATACTGGTTATTACAGAACATTGAGTAGAAAACTTTAGCTACTTATAACGGTTAGTCTTCCTGTTTGGTATAGAATTCATATATTTTGCCGCATAAATATTAACACATTTTATTAAATGTTGATGCTCCAAAACCCTCAGGAGTTGTCACATAATAAATTGCATATGCACCATATCACTTCTTAAAAATTCTATATTCTGGATTTTGTAATACATCTGGCCCCAAGGATTTTGGATAAGGGATTAAGAGCCTGTGATCTCATTTAATCCTTGCCAATCATCTTCTGCAATAATGATTATGTCCATATTAAGATGAGAAAACTGACAACAGGAAGAAGCATTGCTTTGCCCTTGAGCAGCACTCTAGAAACTGCCCACTCAGCATCTGATACTTGGATGAGCAGCACTGTTATCATCTGAGGGCTTGTAGGAAATGATGAGTCTTAGGGCACGCATGACCTACTGAGTCAGAATCTTGCATTTTATCAAGATCCATCCCCATCACCTGCTTCCTCTGCACATTCAAGGGTAGCGGATCCCTGGGCTAGATATGTGGAAGAGGAAAAGACCACATGCCACTCTTCAGAGTTCTCAGAATTGTGATCTTGTGCCAGGATCATGTGGTTGGCAGAATCTGCTGTAGGGAGGTGAAAGAGGAGAGCGAGGAATGCAATGGTTCATGGTCCCATGTGGTGCTGAGGAGGGAGATGTGCCCATGATGATAAAATCATTGCGTGGTTGTTCTACCAGTCCATTGCCTCAACAGTTTATTTCCCAAAGTGGGGCTGTTTTTCTCCTTATCAAAGTAAATTCTGCATTTGCATACTTATCTCAGGAAACTGGCTGATCAAAGAAGAGTATCAAACTCATTAAATCATTATTATTAATTGTTTGCTCATCAGTGGTATGGCCTCTGAGCAGGCTGGGCTAATCAAAGATTCCTAAACACCTGTGATTACTGAAAGCATGCATTTTAGGGGAAGGGGTTGGCCAGACCAGAAACTTTGAACCAGGTTATATGACATGTTAGAAAGTGTTCAAAAGGAGAAGTAGAAATGGGTGAGGCTGTGTAGGAGTCGGGGATGCAGGGTAGGTGTGGTACCTAAGTGTGGTTGGGGTGGACCTTGTATGGCAGGTGCAGTGTAAACAAAATCTTTCACGATTTTGAAATCTGGAGGACAGCATCCTGACAGAAGAAAAAGCAGAGCTAAGGTCCCGAGCTGGGAGCAGGTCTGTTCCACTTGAGGAAAATTGACAAACTCACTACCTTAGAAAGAATGTCGCAGTATATTCACAAAATGTTAGAAATGTTAGAGTTGGAAAGGGATTAGGAAATCACCTAATCTATTGGTTTCCAAACACTTGTAGTTGTGGGCCCCTTTGTTTAAATGTGGGTTTTTCCTAGACATATATTGATATTTTTAAACAGTTGAGATAAAGAAGAACCTGTGATACCCTTCTCCCCAAACATTTATAAATCCCTAAAACTGAGGAGCCCAGTGTGAAAATTATTTCACAGATAAGAAGAAAAACAACAACAACAAAAATCTCTGCTGCAGTGGGGAGACCGAGGGGACTACTCTAAACCCAATCAATACCAAGCTCTCTGGCTCTCTTCTTTGCCTGGATTTTTCATAAACTCTGGTGCTCAAGGAACCCAGAAAGGATTTCCCCCATGGACAGAACCCTGTCTTCACCACTGCCCTTTTGGATCTCTGCCAAATGAGGATACCATCCAGAGCAGGGCAGGTGGAATTTCTGGTCTACCTGGAGCAATGTTTCTCTCACCCAATTTCCTATTTAAGCCAAACAATCCCTGTATCTCTGAACAAGCTTGGCCTCTACAAGCTCGGCCTCTCTTCCCAAGGCCTGCCAGGAGAGGATGTGGAATGTCCGCCTCCCTGGAACGGACAGTCACATTGCTCTTTCTACTCTTGAGGGAGCCAGCCCTGGGTTGGCCAGTTTTCCATAATTGCAAAGCTATAGCCAGCACTGCCTATCAAGATATTTTGATTGTCAGATCAAAGAGCACTGAGGAAGAAAGGATCTGCTTATGCTTCAATAGACAGGCTCTCTTCCTCTCACTGCAGGCTTCACTGGGCTCTGGTCTTTACCTATCTTCATGACCATGGAGACATTCTAGTTTAGAATTATAAGAGGCTTTCTACCCTCCCCTGGGAAACCTCATTGATGGTTCATCTTATTTCAGGGGCTCACACTCATCTCCTACTAAAATCAGTGGATCAAATAGAAGACTTATCACTGGTGGATAGCCCTGTCTTATTTTAAATCGTGGGCTTTTTCTCTCTATAAGAAAGTTGTAGAACACAAGAGCTCTCTAGAGGTCATCTCCTATAACATCACCATTTCTAGAATGATGATCTTGAGATGCAGAAAGGCATCATCTGGCATGCTGAAGGTCACTGAGTTGGGGGCCGAGTTGGGGGCCAAGCTGGGGCCAGCGTCTGAGTCTCCTGCCTCTAGCCCAGAACTTGTTTCACCATTGAGCTTTCGAGACTCAATCTTTTTCTCAATGACTTTGTACTTTTTGTCTTTCCTCCTACCCCATTACCAGACATAGTTTTTCTTCTCCAGTTTCCTGTTAACTTAGGGACAATTAATTCAAAATAGGTCTTATATTTGCAACTATATAGGAGGCACTGTGTAAAGGAGAAGGGCAAATAAGAAAGAAGCTCAATCTTCAAGCTACAAATTCTAGAAGGAGAGACCACTCATTACAAATACACGTAAACATAATGCAGTGTACTAAAAAGAATATGAGGAACTGTTTAGATTGCTAAGAGCAAGGAGGGGAAAGTTTTGCTGCAAGAGAAGAGGTAGAGAAAAGTGAGCTGGCCAAGTCAAGTTTTCATCTACTGGCTCCAGTTATGAAGGAAAAGCTCTGTTTGGAAACTCGCCTTGTCATTAAGAATTATCAACACTCTGGGTTTCCATGTTGGTGGGAAAAGCTCTGGCTGTCACAGGGATTGAGTGTGGATATTTTAAAATGACAGCTTGAAGAAAGCCTTTCTGTTCTCCATACAATCACCATTTTGGGGTCTGAACGAGAGCCCCGATTGCCTGTAAGCTGATCTTTCTCCTTGAAGTCACTCTTCATAAATTCTCCCAGAGTCTAGGGTCTTCTCTTTAAAATATACGAGGTGTCTATCAAGGCAGCACAGACAACACTATTTGAATGTGCAGAGTGGAATAGAACAGAAAGGTCTGTGTGAGGTTAACCAGAAAATGTATCGAATGCAATATTCATGTTTTGTATAGTATTATTACACAGATGGCCCCATATTTAGAAATAAATATAAAATTCCTAGGTTGAATTATAGTAATACTATTTCTTCTGAGTTCTCACGGCATTTATGCATGACTTTAAGTGTGTGTGTGTTAGTTGCTCAGTCGTGTCCGACTTTTTGAGACCCCATGGACTGAAACCTCCCAGGCTCCTCCATCCATGAGATTTTCCAGGCAAGGATACCAGAGTGGGTTGCCATTTCCTTCTCCAGGGGATCTTCCCAACCCAGGGATCGAACCCGGCTTTCCTGCACTGCAGGCAGATTCTTTAAAGACTGAGCTACAAGGGAAGCCCACTTCCCTTATATGCAGGGTTCTACTACTCTGATATTCACCCAGCATATTATTCAGTCCCTCCTGTGGCACCAGGAAATGCAACAGACACAGACAGTGAACATAGTTAATGGGAGTTTGATGTGGTATTCTCATTAGTGTTGAACACAATATTGTAATATTATAATGCACTGTGGAAGATGCTCTAAACTCTAAAATCCAAGTGACTAAACACAATAGAAGTTCTTTTCTTGCACAGAAAGTCTGTTGTTATTCAGTTGCTAAGTTGTGTCCGACTCTTTGTGACCCCATGGACTGCAGCATGCCAGGCTTCCCTGTCCTTTACTATCTCCTGGAATTTGCTCAGACTCATGTCCATTGAGTCAGTGATGCCATCCAGTCATCTCACCCTCTGTCATCCCCTTCTCCTCCTGCCTTCAATCTTTCCCAGCATCAGGGTCTTTTGCAGTGAATCAGCTCTTCCCATTTCAGGTGGCCAAAGTACTGGAGCTTCAGCTTCAGCATCAGTACTTCCAATGAACATTCAGGGTTGATTTCTTTTAGGACTGATTGGTTTGATATCCTTACAGTCCAAGGAGAGTCTTCTCCAACACCACAGTTAAAAAGCATCAATTCTTTGGCACTCACCGAAGTCTAAAATGTGCCTTTCTAATCAGTGATGGGTAGACTCTCCTCTAAACAGTAAATCAGAGTTCCAGTTTCTTTCCATCTTGTGGCTCTACCATCTTCAACATCTGGCTTTCAAGTGAGAAGAGGATCTTTCTGTCCCTGAATTACCTTGGCATGGGACTACCCACTTAATTTGTTCCATTGATTACTTTTAGATATAAGAGAAGCTGAGAAATCAGGTCCCTGGCTTGGCAACCACATTCCAGCAACAATTTGATTCTATGGAAAGAGAACAAGAGTCATTGGTAGATAGTCAGCATCCATGCTACACTCCTAGGATCTCTGAGTTTGGTTTGGATCAAGGTTTCAGTTCCCAGCTTCTCATGCAGTTGGGTAGAGTCATGTGACCAAGTCCCAGCTGATGAGAGATGTGTATATGTTTCGTAGGGTTTCTCAGGTGGCTCAGTGGTAAAGAATCTGCCTGCTAATGCAGGAGATGCAGGCTTGATCCCTGGGTCATGGAAGATCTCCTGGAGTAGGAAATGGCAACCCACTGAAGTTTTCTTGCCTGTAAAATCCCATGGATAGAGGAGCCTGGAAGGCTAGAGTTATGGGTTCACAAAGAGTTGGACATGCCTTACCATGAACACAAGACAATATGTAACCACTACTAAGCAAACAACAAAAGGAAAGATAAACCCATTGGAATGCAGAGTTCCAAAGAATAGCAAGGAGAGATAAGAAAGACTTCCTCAGTGATTAATGCAAAGAAATAGAGGAAAACAATACAATGGGAAAGACTAGAGATCTCTTCAAGAAAATTAGAGATACCAAGGGACTATTTCATGCAAAGATGGGCTCCATAAAGGACAGAAATGGTATGAACCTAACAAAAGCAGAAGATATTAAGAAGAGGTGGCAAGAATACATGGAAGAACTGTACAAAAAAGATCCTCATGACCCAGATAATCATGATGGTGTGATCACTCACCTAGATGCAGACATCCTGGAATGTGAAGTCAAGTGGGCCTTAGAAAGCATCACTACGAACAAAGCTAGTGGAGATGATGGAATTCCAACTGAGCTATTTCAAATCCTAAAAGATGGTGCTGTGAAAGTGCTGCACTCAATATGCCAGTAAATTTGGAAAACTCAGCAGTGGCCACAGGACTGGAAAAGGTCCGTTTTCATTCCAATCCCAAAGAAAGACAATGCCAAAGAATGCTCAAACTACCACACAATTGCACTCATCTCACATGCTAGTAAAGTAATGCTCAAAATTCTCCAAGCCAGGCTTCAGCAATACGTGAACTGTGAACTCCCTGATGTTCAAGCTGGTTTTAGAAAAGGCAGAGGAACCAGAGATCAAATTGCCAACATCCGCTGGATCATGGAAAAAGCAAGAGAGTTCCAGAAAAATATCTATTTCTGCTTTATTGACTATGCCAAAACCTTTGACTGTGTGGATCACAATAAACTAAAAAATTCTGAAAGTGATTGGAATACCAGACCACCTGACCTTCCTCTTAAGAAACCTATATGCAGGTCAGGAAGCAACAGTTAGAACTGGACATGGAATAACAGACTGGTTTCAAATAGGAAAAGGAGTACATCAAGGCTGTATATTGTCACCCTGCTTATTTAACTTATATGCAGAGTACATCATGAGAAACGCTTGGCTGGATGAAGCACAAACTGGAATCAAGATTGCTGGGAGAAATATCAATCACTTCAGATAAGCAGATGACACGACCTTTGTGGCAGAAAGTGAAGAACTAAAAAGCCTCTTGATGAAAGTGAAAGAGGAGAGTGAAAAATTGGCTTAAAGCTCAACATTCAGAAAACGAAGATCATGGCATCCAGTCCCATCACTGCATGGCAAATAGATGGGGAAACAGTGGAAACAGTGTCAGACTTTATTTTTCTGGGCTCCAAAATCACTGCAGATGGTGACTGCAGCCATGAAATTAAAAGACGCTTACTCCTTGGAAAGAAAGTTATGACCAACCTAGGCAGCATGTTGAAAAGCAGAGACATTACTTTGTCAACAAAGGTCCATCTAGTCAAGGCTATGGTTTTTCTAGTGGTCATGTATGGATGTGAGAGTTGGACTATAAAGAAAGCTGAGCACCGAAGAATTGATGCTTTTGAACTATGGCGTTGGAGACTTTTGAGAGTCCCTTGGACTGCAAGGAGGTCCAACCAGTCCATCCTAAAGAAGATCAGTCCTGGGTGTTCATTGGAAGGACTGATGTTGAAGCTGAAACTCCAATTCTTTGGCCAACTGATGTGAAGAGTTGACTCATTTGAAAAGACCCCCTGATGCCGGGAAAGATTGAGGGCAGGAGGAGAAGGGGACAACAGAGGATGAGATGGTTGGATGGCATCACCGACTCGATGGACATGAGTTTGGGTGAACTCCGAGAGTTGGTGATGGACAGGGAGGCCTGACATCCTGCGGTTAATGGGGTCGCAAAGAGTCAGACACAATTGAGCGACTGAACTAAAATGAACTGAACTGAACTAAGAAATTCCTTCAAATCATCCGTGTTCTTTTTTCCCATTTTCCTCTTTATCCATTCCTCTACTCAGATTTTATGAGGGAAGAAACAAACTTCGTTTTTTTCACAGCTCATGTTACTGTGTATGCCTGCCTGCTAAGCCACTTCAATCATGTCCGATTCTTTGCAACCCCACGGACTGGCCAGGCTCCTCTGTCCATGGGATTCTCCAGGCAAGAATACTGGAGTGGGTTGCCATGCCTTCCTCCAGGGAATCTTCCCAACCCAGGGATCTTCTATGGCTCCTTTATTGCAGCTGAACCAACCAGGAAGTCCTCATGTTATTGTACAATTTATTAATTACAACTGAACCTGCTTATAAGTGATACGTAAGCAGAAGGAAACACTTATAAAAAGGTTTGGAACTACATGAGGATGCTGAAAAAGTTGAGAATCTGACATTGCTCTAGTATAAGGCCCCAGGCAGGGATAGGCAAATGTTTTCCAGAAAGGCCCAGATGGGAAATATACTAGGCTTGGTGGGTCATGTGATTTGTTGCAATTTCTCAACTCTGCTATTGTTCTGTGAAGGCAGCTGTAGAAAATGGTGTCAAGGAATGGGAACAGCTATGTTCCAGTAAACTTATTTGTGAAAACAGGTGGTGAGGAGCCAAATTTGATCAGCTTAGAATATAATCACATTGTTTTGTTTTATCATTTATATATAAATATTTATTGAAAGTGAAAGTATTAGTCGATCAGTTGTGTCCAGCTATTTGTGACCCCATGGACAGAACCTGCCAGGTTCCTCTGCCCATGGGATTTCCCAGGCAAGAATACTGGAGTGGTTTGTCATCTCCTTCCACAGGGCATCTTCCCCATCCAGGGATCAAATCCACGTCATCTGCATTGCAGATGGATTCTTTACTATCTGAGCCACAATAAATATATATAAATCATTATATTTAAATATATAATGATCTCAATGTTGCTTTTGTTTGTTTTCAGCTATATATGCAGGTGCATATCATAGAATCAGGAATGGAGAATAGGTTTGGTTGACACCTGTGCACTGATCAGGTGAATGGGAGAACCCAGTCCTCCAACTTTGCTTATTTAGATTTACTCTGGGTGCTGAGGGAACAATCAGCTCACTTACTTACCCACAGATGCCATTTTTGACCTCTGCTAGGGGCTTTCAGTGTTTCAACTGAAAGAAGAGACTAGTGGTGAAATATTTTTAGAAGCTTGACAGTTGATACAAGTGGAAAGTTTTAATCATTTGGTAGCTGAGCCTTTTGCCATTTCTCTCTAATAATGGAACAGAATCTGATTTGAGAGCTATATCCCTCTTCTCAAACAGAACATTACTATATCAAAAAGGAAGCTGTTACAATATTTAAGGATTATCTGTTAGAATGTAAAGTACTCTGAAGTAGGAGACAGAAGTTCTCTTAGCTTTTCCCTTTGCTGGAACCAAGTGTGTGGCGATACCTATTACTCTTCTAAGTCTTAAGTTTCTCATCTTTAAAATGGTCACAGGGTTATTCAAAGTATATTGGTAACATCCCCCGAGGCTGACATTAGGAGCTGTAGGAAGATGTTTGCACTGGCTGGTGTATCTTAGATCATATCCAACTGCTGTACAGTCAATATATAAGTAAACACAGAAGAAAGATGTTCTAAAAGGTGGAGAGGGCAATTTGACCTTTGAAAATACATTATGCCTTATGTTGGGAAGATCCCTTGGAGAGGGAATTACTAGTTATTCCTGTATTCTTGGACTTCTCTGGTGGCTCAGACAATAAAGAATCTGCTTGTAGTGTAGGAGACCTGGGTTCGGTTCCTGGGTTGGGAAGATCCTCTGGAGAAGGGAATGGCTACTCATTCCAGTATTCTTGCTTGGAGAATTCCATGAACAGAGGAGCCTGGTGGGCTACAGTCCATGGGATTGCAAAGAGTCAGACACAACTGAGTGACTAACACTTTCACTTTATGCATAATAGCTTTCAAATCACTGAGCCATGGTTGGGAACCACACAGATAGGAAGCAATCTGGTCAGGAATTCAAATGCTTCAACAACATTGGTTCTAAATGGATCAAAAAGGAGTATTTCTCAAATGGATCTAGAATGTCTCATATTGAGTTTGAGCAAACATTTGGGAAACTGGCAAAAGCAGAGAATATGCCGATGTTTTTCATATACACAGTATATGTTAATCAGTTGAGTAAACCAAAGAATTCAGGAAATGCTCAGACAGATAGGGAAATTGTTAAGAATAGAAAAATTTGTTTGCTTTCCTGACACTCTCTTGTCTAAATCAGTTGTGAACATTCATCTAAACTATTCGTATAAGTCATAGAAACTTACAAGATCAGTAGTCTGAGAAGATCTGGAAACAGAACTATTAACTCAGCTTTTATCACTACTTGTCATGCTTCCTTTTTTTCCCTCCTAAGCTTTTATTGGGAAAATTTCCCCAAAGCTATAATTACACTGAATAATGACAGAACTTCCTTAATAAAGCAGAGAGCAGAAACTTTTTGAGATAGCAAAACTTGCAACCAATTAAATATTAGTGGAAATTGTCTATCTCAGAATCCATTTATTCACATTCATTTTTTTAAATCTCAGACTTGCATTTAATCTACAGGAAGTTCAGGCATCATGCATGTTTGAATTCTAGAGATAAAAAAATGTGTGAATAATTTCATGATTTTCCTAAAATCAGTATTCTGTACCAATCAAGAATATGAATGAAAAAGAGGTTAAAATCATCATAAAGAGCCATACACTTGTAGATTATTAAAATCTATGCTATCAAATGATCATCACAGTGAAGATGATAGCCTTTTTTTCCCAAGGCTTTTTAAGTTGTTGACATATGTCCTTTAAAATTGTACTTGTAGAATAAAGTCTTGATATATATATATATATATATATATATATATATATATGTATAGGTAGTATCTCAGCCCAAGTGATAATGAAATATCCAGATAGTTTATTTCATAGAATATGTTTATGCTAAGATGGAAATTCTTTATTTAATTTTAGAAATACCACATATAAAATCCAAAATTTGTTATCATCAAGGGACATGAAGATTTTTAAATTATAGAAAGTACAGGGGACTTTTCTGGTGGTCCAGTTGCTAAGACTCCACACTCTGAAAGCAGGGGGCCTGGGTTTGATCCCTGGTCAAGAAATTAGATGCTATATACTGCAACTTAAGATCCCACATGCTGCAATGAAGATGGAAGATCACGCATGCTGCAGCTAAGGCCTGGCACAGATTAAAAAAAAAAAAAAGAAATTAAAAAAAAATAGAAGTGTTGGGTCAGCAGGATGGGGGTGGGGCAGTTCTAAGTGGCAGCGTCACCATCACCATACAGATCCAAGCCTCTGGATTTGGAATCAGAGGCTAAGGCTTGAGTGTAACTGTGGTCAAGAAAACTGCCTTTGAATCAGTTGTTGAAACTTTCTGAATGACAAATTCCTCATCTGGAATTGGAGAAAATACATACTCAAGTGGTTGCTATAAGGACCACACAGACAAAAAAGTCTGTGAAAGTGCTTGAAAATCTGCAAGTTGTTACTGCCATTTCATTACCAAGCTTGCCTGGTTGGGCAAGAAAGACAAAGCACGTTGAAAAAATCCAGATTGATTTCAAGCAATGCAAAACAAAAACTAGTAGAAAGCAGGAAGTGATGTCAGGCATAAAGCCTTGGCACACTTTCCATGTTTAGAAGCATTTCCCATAAAGGACTATATATAACTGAGTGACTGGAAAACCTCAGGAAAGTTCCATTTCCTCTCGTTCCTTGCTTAACCCCAACTGGAGACCCTGGGAATGCTCATCACTCCTCCTGTAAGGAGCACTGGCCGTGAAGTTCATGATGATTACCTTTGAAGCTAAAGATGTAATGGGAGATGTGACCGCACTTCCTTAGAGCAGGTTTCAGCATTTATAAGTCACCTCCACTCAACCCACAGGCCTCTCTGAGCTCAATTACAGCCTTGTCAGCAAGAATGCAGAGAGCAGCCGCTGCAAGCGAGCCCATTGGGCTATCAGGGTTCTCGACACTCCAGTGGGATAGTAATCACTTTTATGGTATCTAACTGACACCCGCCCTCCTCCTCAATAAATCATTAATATGCCTACAATTTTTCATTTTTGCAGCCAGCAGAGGGATTGCAAGGTTTTAGCACAAACTGATTCCTACCTTGCCGGCCCTGGTCTTTAAGCTAATGCTAAATTCTTGCTTTACTCTCTCCTCACAGGATCTGGGATGTTGCAGTTCAAGTCTCAAGGGCAGGGACCTATTTTCCTGTATCTGACTGTGACTTTGGCTGCACGACCTTGGATATCATGCCCTCTGAGCTGCAGTTCCTTCATGGAGGAAAAAGTAGAGCATGGTTGTGGCTAGGTGATCATTAGCATCTCTTTCCCCCAAAATTTCCTCTTTGACCTCAGCCTCAACGTACCCCGCAAAATGCATCATCAGCTTGGAGCTATCACCAGCACCTGACGGCCGTGTTGCTACCTTGGAGGGACTGTGTGACCTTCTCAGGAACCTGTGTGACCTTTCCTGCATTGGTAGAGCTAATTTCACTGTCACTCACTGCCTGACAGTGTCTTTGTGTGGGATCAGAACAACTTCTATTCAGAACCATTTGGGTCCTCCTGGCTTTAATAAAGGGACCTTCCCACATGGAAGGGACCGATTCATTTTGCGGATGCGCAGTTTCCAGGCCATGGCACACACTTACCCTTGTGACCTCCTTCATGAGAAAAGAAGAATGCGTCATTGTGATTTTGCCCTCGAAAGTACTGAAAATCTGCATTCCCCTCTGTTTGATTGATCTGCCCTGGGCTCTGGGGGTGACTCGGCAGCCACAGGACAGAAATTGAAGTGGTCACGAGATCTTGGGACCCTATCCAGTCCATTTACTGAGCTCTCCATCTGCTTACAAATTGCACCCTGTTGCTTTTATCAAATGACTCAGTGAACCAGGAATATATGTGCTTTTTGGTTTTTTAATACAGATGGAAAGTGGCAGGAGAGATTTTGTCAGACCAGAATTTGATGGAAATTTTGAAGTCTTCTATGGAACCAGATGTTGTGCAGTTCATTAAAATTAACTGAACTATTTAATACAGATGTTTATAGATATTAAGCGTCTTTTTATTGACTCTTATCCTTCAAAGGTTCAAACTGATCTGCGTTTCTTAAAGAAAGGCTAAGAATAAAGAAAAGAGCAGGAAGTACCCTCATGACATCATTGCCAAGATATGGCCTTAGTCACTTTGTGTGTTATAAGAAGAGTTGCTCATAATAATTTTGGAGATGGTTATCACTTGCACCCGTGTGGTCCTGCTTATGAATCTAGGAAGAATTACCAAAAACAATTTTCACTGTGATTCTGAAACAACGTGAAGTAAAAACAGACTTCAATTTTGAAACTACTTTCATGCACAATGAAAAAATAAATAGTATTTTTATTTATAGTTCAGTTCAGTTGCTCAGTCATGTCTGACTCTGCGACCCCATGAATCGCAGCACGCCAGGCCTCCCTGTCCATCACCAACTCCCAGAGTTCACTCAGACTCACATCCATCGAGTATTTAAGAGTAAATAGTATTTTATTATACTTTCCTATTATTATAATAGTATTTAATACTATTATAGTAAAATATAAAATATAAAATATTATATTTTACTATTATTATAACAGTATTTAAGAATAAATAATACTATTTAAGAATAAATAGTATTCTTGCATAGCAAGAAAGTAGCAAAAACAATTCTAGGATTTACTAAGGATGAAGCTGCTCAGAATTTACTGACTCTTTTCTGGGTCCAGATCACCTCTTTCACCAGAGCAAAAGCTGAAGATTCAGAGCCAGCTCTACCATTGACCAGCTGAGATTCACAAGTGTCCACATATCTTCCTCATCTGTGAAATGGGATTCTTACAGAACTTACCCCATAGAGTTCAAGAAGAATGTAACATATGCCTGGCACTTTGTGAGCGTCTTGATTATTAGCAATCATGATGAATTTTGTGACTCTCACTGTGGGATGTATCGTCGTGAAACTTTGATCTTTATTCTGTTTCCAAGTAGAAAGGCATAATAAATATAACTAATGGTGCTGTTATATTGTATAAAATGAAACAATCAACAATCTGGAAAATATCACCCCGTCTTGAATATACGAAGCCTAGGCATCAACTATGTCTAGTGAGCGTGAAACAGTTTCTTACCCCAAGAGGAAAGTTGCCAGAGAAAGGGAACATTTGTCTCCAGCTCTTGTGGCTCAGGGGACATTTGGAAATGAGATAGAACAGGAAAAAAAAATGAGGCTCTGTAAACAGCCACAGGAAAGGGGGCATGTAAGATGTAATGGGAAATCATTCAGACAGAGCTCTGACCTCACTACCAAGCATACCAGGAGGATGGGATGTCCTTTCCATCACGGTAGTCAAGTGAAGGGCATTTGGAAGAGAATGTCCAAGGAAGCCCAGGTCCCTTGGGCAATTATTATAAAATGAAAATCAAGCAGCTCTAGGAACTGGAGCACTTTGTATGTAAGTCCTGAGAAAGGAACTGGGCAATCAGAGAGGCTAAGAACTTACCAAAGGTAAAATGCTGAAATGCAGTCAGGCTAACACAGGTGGAACTAGCAGATACACTTTAATAGCTTTATTTAGAGTCTGGGGAGGAGTTAGTGGCACTTGTCACTAGTTCTAATTCCACCAGTGACAACTGTACACAGTTCATTGTGTAAATAATGTTGAGTGGTTTTGGTTCTCTTTCCCCAAACACAGATACACACACACACACACACACACACACACACACACACGCATACATACACTGCTAAAACTCTTCAAAAACTTAAAGATCCTTTAGAGATATGTTTAAAAAGAAGGGTGATAAATGAATGGTATCAATAGCATTATTCACACTCACCATCCCAGTATAGGGACAGGTTAGTCCATGGTGAGGGAGTTAAAGATTGTGGGCAGCCTAATGAATTATGGTTTACTCTGTGGCCTTACAATTAGCTGTGAAAAGAAGAGAAGTGAAAAGCAAAGGAGAAAAGGAAAGATATAAGCATCTGAATGCAGAGTTCCAAAGAATAGCAAGGAGAGATAAGAAAGCCTTCCTCAGCGATCAATGCAATGAAATAGAGGAAAAAAACAGAATGGGAAAGACTAGAGATCTCTTCAAGAAAATTAGAGATACCAAGGGACTATTTCATGCAAAGATGGGCTCAAAAAAGGACAGAAATTGTATGGACCTAACAGAAGCAGAAGATATTAAGAAGAGGTGGCAAGATACACAGAAGAACTGTACAAAAAAGATCTTCATGACCCAGATAATCACGATGGTGTGATCACTCACCTAGATGCAGACATCCTGGAATGTGAAATCAAGTGGGCCTTAGAAAGCATCATTATGAACAAAGCTAGTGGAGGCGATGGAATTCCAGTTGAGCTATTTCAAATCCTGGAAGATGATGCTGTGAAAGTGCTGCCCTCAATATGCCAGCAAATTTGGAAAACTCAGCAGTGGCCACAGGACTGGAAAAGGTCAGTTTTCACTCCAATCCCAAAGATGGGCAATGCCAAAGAATGTTCAAACTACCGCACAACTGCACTCATTTCACATGCTAGCAAAGTAATGCTCAAAATTCTCCAAGCCAGGCTTCAACAGTACGTGAACCATGAACTTCCAGATGTTCCAATTGGATTTAGAAAAGGCAGAGGAACCAGAGATCAAATTGCCAACATCTGCTGGATCATGGAAAAAGCAAAAGAGTTCCAGGAAAACATCTATTTCTGCTTTATTGACTAAGCCAAAGCTTTTGACTGTGTGGATCACAATAAACTGTGGAAAATTCTGAAAGAGATGGGAATACCAGACCACCTGACCTGCCTCTTGAGAAACCTATATGCAGGTCAGGAAACAACAATTAGAACTGGACATAGAACAGACTGGTTCCAAATAGGAAAAGGAGTACATCAAGGCTGTATATTGTCACCCTGCTTATTTAACTTACATGCAGAGTACATCATGCGAAACACTGTGCTGGAAGAAGCACAAGCTGGAATCAAGATTGCTGGGAGAAATATCAATCACCTCAGATATGCAGATGACACCACCCTTCTGGCAGAAAGTGAAGAAGAACTAAAAAGCCTCTTGATGAACATGAAAGAGGAAAGTGAAAAAGTTGGCTTAAAGCTCAACATTCAGAAAACAAAAATCATGGCATCCTGTCCCAACACTTCGTGGCAAATAGATGGGGAAATAGTGGAAACAGTGTCAGACTTTATTTTTTGGGCTCCAAAATCACTGCAGATGGTGATTGCTGCCATGAAATTCAAATATGCTTACTCCTTGGAAGGAAAGTTATGAGCAACCTAGATAGCATATTCAAAAGCAGAGACATTACTTTGCCAACAAATGTCCATCTAGTCAAGGCTATGGTGTGTGGTATATTTTTCCAGTGGCCACGTATGGATGTGAAAGTTGGACTGTGAAGAAAGCTGAGTGCTGAAGAATTGATGCTTTTGAAGTGTGGTGTTGGAGAAGACTCTTGAGAGTCCCTTGGACTGCAAGGAGATCCAACCAGTCCATTCTGAAGGAGATCAGTCCTGGGTGTTCTTTGGAAGGACTGATGCTAAAGCTGAAACTCCAAAACTTTGGCCACCTCATGTGAAGAGTTGACTAACTGGAAAAGACCCTGATGCTGGGAAGGATTGTGGGCAGGAGAAGACGGGGACGACAGAGAATGAGATGGCTGGATGGCATCACCGACTCAGTGGACATGAGTTTGGGTGAACTGCGGGAGTTGGTGATGGACATGGAGGCCTGGCGTGCTGCAATTCAAGGGGTTGCAAAGAATCAGATACGACTGAGTGACTGAACTGAACTGAACTGTGGAACAATGTTGCCAAAAGTACAGAAGCTTAAAACCACACATATTTATCACCTCAAAGTTTCTGCGAAAAAAAAAAAAAGTTTCTGCGGGTCAGGAGTTCTGTGGGTTCTCTACAAAGCTTCTAATTAGGTTTTAACTGGGTCTGAGTACTCATCTGAAGGTCAACTGGAGAAGGGTTCACTTCCAAGTTCATGTGACTGCTGTCAGATTTCAAATCCTTGCAAGCTGCTGGACTGAGGGTCTTGTTTCTTGCTGGCTGGCTGCCAGAGTTTTCCCTCACTTCCTTGCCATGTGCCTTGTTCTTTAGCGCAGCTCCCAATATGGTAGCTTGTTGCTTCAAAGCCAAGAGGAAAGAGAGTCATTCATCATGACAGTCCTTAAGATTTTATGTAACATTTCCAAGGAAATGAAATCCTGTTATCTTTGTTGTATCCTATTGGTTAGAAGCAAGTCACAGGTCTCACCTAAAGTGACAAGGAGTGAGTTGCACAAGGGTGTGAATACCAGGAGGAATAGGTCATGAAGGGCGATCTAGCCTGTCCTCCAAAATTACTGTGTGTCTGAAACTTTGAATGTGAAGGGAAAACATTAGTCGCTCAGTCATGTCTAACTCTTTGCTACCCGTGGACTGTAGCCTGCCAGCCTCCTCTGTCCACAGGATTTCCCAAGTAAGAATACTGGAATGGGCAGTCATTTCTTTCTCCAGGGGATCTTCCTGATCCAGGGATTGAACCCGGGTCTCCTGCATTGCAGGCATATTGTTTACTGTCTAAGTCACCAGCAATATCGAACATTTGATATTTTCAGGCTCACTCTGAGATGTATATAATTATCATTATACTTTATAGATGAGGAAATTGGGCCTCCCAGATGTGAAGTAATTTGCCCAAACTAGTAGAAATGCTTCTGGAATTCTAATCAGATCAAAACAAATGTTATTTTTCCTACCCTTCTTTATTTGGCCTTTTAAGGCAAGTGTTATTTACACTTCTTTCCTTGGAAGATTATTGAATGACCTCCAAGAATGGAACAGGAGTGAGCAGTTGAAATTGCTTCCACGTTGGCCTCTGATGGTTAAGGGACTCTTCTTCTTCCCCAAAGCCATCACAGTCATCTCTTAGCAGAGCTGTTTTGAGCTCACTGCCCCCAAGGGCCATAAGACTCAAATCATCTCAGCGAGGCTTATTCTTTCTAACTCTCTCTCACACACACAAATCTTAAAAATTCAGTTCATGAGGTCCCAGGGTCCAAGGTAAGAGACACCCAAGTAAGATGGTAGGTGTTGCAAGAGGGCATCAGAGGGCAGACACACTGAAACCATACTCACAGAAAACTAGTCAATCTAATCACACTAGGACCACAGCCTTGTCTAACTCAATGAAACCAAGCCATGCCTGCGGGGCAACCCAAGATGGGCAGGTCATGGTGGAGAGGTCTGACAGAATGTGATCCACTGGAGAAGGGAATGTCAAGCCACTTCAGTATTCTTGCCTTGAGAACCCCATGAACAGTAGGAAAAGGCAAAATGATATGATACCAAAAGAGGAACTCCCCAGGTCAGTAGGTGCCCAATATGCTACTGGAGATCAGTGGAGAAATAACTCCAGAAAGAATGAAGGGATGGAGCCAAAGCAAAAATAATACCCAGCTGTGGATGTGACTGGTGATAGAAGTAAGATCCGATGCTGTAAAGAGCAATATTGCATAGGAACCTGGAATGTCAGGTCCATGACTCAAGGCAAATTGGAAGTGGTCAAACAAGAGATGGCAAGGGTGAACGTCAACATTCTAGGAATCAATGAACTAAAATGGACTGGAATGGGTGAATTGAACTCAGATGACCATTATATCTACTACTGTGGGCAGGAATCCCTCAGAAGAAATGGAGTAGCCATCATGGTCAACAAAAGAGTCCAAAATGCAGTACTTGGACGCAATCTCAAAAATGACAGAATGATCTCTGTTCATCTCCAAGGCAAACCATTCAATATCACAGTTATCCAAGTCTATGCCCCAACCAGTAACGCTGAAGAAACTGAAGTTGAACAGTTTTATGAAGACCTACAAGACCTTTTAGAACTAACACCCAAAAAAGATGTCCTTTTCATTATAGGGGACTGGAATGCAAAAGTAGGAAGTCAGGAAACACCTGGAGTAACAGGCAAATTTGGCCTTGGAATAAGGAATGAAGCAGGGCAAAGACTAATAGAGTTTCACCAAGAAAATGCACTGGTCATAGCAAACACCCTCTTCCAACAACACAAGAGAAGACTCTACACATGGACATCACCAGATGGTCAACACCGAAATCAGATTGATTATATTCTTTGCAGCCAAAGATGGAGAAGCTCTATACCGTCAACAAAAACAAGACGGGGTGCTGACTGTGGCCCAGATCATGAACTCCTTATTACCAAATTCAGACTCAAATTGAAGAAAGTAGGGAAAACCGCTAGACCATTCAGGTATGACCTAAATAAAATCCCTTATGATTATACAGTGGAAGTGAGAAATAGATTTAAGGGCCTAGAGCTGATAGATAGAGTGCCTGATGAACTATGAAATGAGGTTCCTGACATTGTACAGGAGACAGAGATCAAGACCATCCCCATGGAAAAGAAATGCAAAAAAGCAAAATGGCTGTCTGAGGAGGCCTTACAAATAGCTGTGAAAAGAAGAGAAGTGAAAAGCAAAGGAGAAAAGGAAAGATATAAGCATCTAAATGCAGAGTTCCAAAGAATAGCAAGAAGAGATAAGAAAGCCTTCTTCAGCGATCAATGCAAAGAAATAGAGGAAAACAACAGAATGGGAAAGACTAGAGATCTCTTCAAGAAAATTAGAGATACCAAGGGAACATTTCATACAAAAATGGGCTTGATAAAGGACAGAAATGGTATGGACCTAACAGAAACAAAAGATATTAAGAAGAGGTGGCAAGAATACACAGAATAACTGTACAAAAAAGATCTTCATGACCCAGATAATCACGATGATGTGATCACTAATCTAGAGCCAGACATCTTGGAATATGAAGTCAAGTGGGCATTAGAAAGCATCATTACAAACAAAGCTAGTGGAGATAATGGAATTCCAGTTGAGCTGTTTCAAATCCTGGAAGATGATGCTGTGAAAGTGCTGCCCTCAATATTCCAGCAAATTTGGAAAACTCAGCGGTGGCCACAGGACTGGAAAAGGTCAGTTTTCATTCCAATCCCAAAGAAAGGCAATGCCAAAGAATGCTCAAACTACTACACAATTGCACTCATCTCACGTGCTAGTAAAGTAATGCTCAAAATTCTCCAAGCCAGGCTTTAGCAATATGTGAACCGTGAACTTTCAGATGTTCAAGCTGGTTTTAGAAAAGGCAGAGGAACCAGAGATCAAATTGCCAACATCCGCTGGATCATGGAAAAAGCAAGAGAGTTCCAGAAAAACATCTCTTTCTGCTTTATTGACTGTGCCAAAGCCTTTGACTGTGTGGATCACAATAAACTGAGGAAAATTCTTCAAGAGATGGGAATACCAGACCACCTAACCTGCCTCTTGAGAAATCTGTATGCAGGTCAGCAAGCAACAGTTAGAACTGGACATGGAACAACAGACTGGTTCCAAATAGGAAAAGGAGTACGTCAAGGCTGTATATTGTCACTCTGCTTATTTAACTTCTATGCAGAATAAATCTTGAGAAACACTGGGCTGGAGGAAGCACAAGCTGGAATGGAGTCAGGCCTCGTCTCGAGAAATATCAATAACCTCATATATGCAGATGACACCACGCTTATGGCAGAAAGTGAAGAGGAGCTAAAAAGCCTCTTGGTGAAAGTGAAAGAGGAGAGTGAAAAATTGGCTTAAAGCTCAACATTCAGAAAACGAAGATCATGGCATCCGGTCCCATCACTTCATGGGAAATAGATGGGGAAACAGTGGAAACACTGTCAGAATTTATTTTTTTGGGCTCCAAAATCACTGCAGATGGTGACTGCAGCCATGAAATTAAAAGACAGTTACTCCTTGGAAGAAAAGTTATGACCAACCTAGATAGCATATTCAAAAGCAGAGACATTACTTTGCCGACTAAGGTCCGTCTAGTCAAGGCTATGGTTTTTCCTGTGGTCATGTATGGATGTGAGAGTTGGACTGTGAAGAAGGCTGAGCGCCAAAGAATTGATGCTTTTGAACTGTGGTGTTGGAGAAGACCCTTGAGAGTCCCTTGGACTGCAAGGAGATCCAACCAGTCCATCCTAAAGGAGATCAACCCTGGGATTTCTTTGAAAGGAATGATGCTAAAGCTGAAGCTCCAGTACTTTGGCTACCTCATGTGAAGAGTTGACTCACTGGAAAAGACAGTGATCCTGGAAGGGATTGGGGGCAGGAGGAGAAGGGGACGACTGAGGATGAGATGGCTGGATGGCATCATGGACTCGATGGACGTGAGTCTGAGTGAACTCTGGGAGATGGTGATGGACAGGGAGGCCTGGCGTGCTGTGATTCATGGGGTCACAAAGAGTCAGACACTACTGAGCGACTGAACTGAACTAGGGTATGGCTACCCACTTCAGTAATTCTTTCCTGGAGAATCCCATGGACAGAGGAGCCTGGAGGGCTACAGTTCATGGGGTCACAAAGTATTGGATACAACTGAGAAACTAACATTTTCACTTGCACTGTGATTACCATATTCTCTCTAATCACATGGGAATACTTTGATTAGGAGTGGGGAGACACATTGCCACATTTTTAGGTGAGTAAGATCAGGCAATGGTTTATAGATGCCACAACAAATTGCACTTGTACCCCCCACTCCTCTGCTCCTATGGTGCCACCCCCTTCCTCACTGGTACCCACCAATTTATTCTCTATATCTGTGAGTCTGCTTCTTTTTATGTTGTATTTTCTAGATTCCACATATAAGTGATATTGCACGGTATTTGTCTTCCTCTGACTTGTTTCTCTTAGCACAATGCCCTTCAAGTCCATTTATGTTGCTGCAAATGGCAAAATTTCATTCTTTTTAAAAATGAGTGCTTATTATGTTCATACCTTGTTGCACCATTGAGTTACAAAACTGAAATTCAACGCAATGGACATTCCCTGGAGTGCCATGCTCACAGCAAGTTTGAACGAGGTACTCGAAAATTCAAGGCAAATACTTTTTGTGTCATAATCAAGACGATTAGCTTCAGACATCACAAAAAGGCAGCTCATACATCATACATTGATGCTTCATTTGAGAACAGCTGCAGCCTGTGTGTAGGAATTCACAAAGAAAGATTATCTGCCTAAAATCAATCTTTGCAGTTCTGGAAAAAGAGAGAAGACGGAAATAACTCTTTGTGGAGATGACTGATGTGTTCTGGCCAGGCACTCTTTGTTAACAGAATAGCCGAGAATTAGACAAATTGGAGTTGGAAAGCACTCCTGTCATAACGGGGCCGATTGGTCTGTGGAAAGGCAGCAACCACGCCCGTGGGATGTGTTCACTGCTTTCCTGAGCTCTTTTTAAATGATCCAAGCTGTGAAGCTTTCCCTGGAAGCTGATCTCCAAAGTAGGCAAAATGTTCCATGTTAGAAGTCAGACAGGGAGGTGGAGAGGGGCTTGCTTAAAAGCCTCCTGTGCTGGATTGTTCATTCATTCATTCACTGAATCCAGGACTATCCAGTGGAATTTTCTGTTGTGATGAAAGTATTCTAGAAATGCCCTTCTTGATACTGTAGTCACCAGCCATTTGTGATTACTGAGCACTCAAAATAGGGCTAGTAAGGCTAGGAGCCATATTTTTAATTTTATCTAATTTAAATTAAATTTAGATATTTACATGTGACCAGTGACTACCATAGTGCAACTATGCATCCAGTCATTTAAAAATATTTAGAAGTTGCTTGATATGTATCTTTGGAGGATAGTGAGTATTGTCTAGTTTTCTTTTTGAATGATATGAAGAAGGTAAGCTGGGTTCACAAGCATTTAGAATAAAACAAGAACTAAATTTAGTAAGACACACGTAAAATTTTAACAGAAAAGATATATATAAATATATGTACCTGATGATAGAATAGTTTTATATTCAGTTCAGTTCAGTTATATTAGGGAAGAACAAATCTGACTCCATATTGGATCTGTTTCTTTTACTTTAACCTTTGTACTCTATTGCTATTGCTACAAGAATGTTGCCTATAACCTGAAATCTATGCAATAGCCCAATCTCAAGGCTTTTCCATTCATATAGAGATAAAAAAGTTTCAGAACAGAGAATAACATTTGTTTTGCTGGAGGTTTACTGGAACGTTGTGACCAGGCCTATGTGGACAGCAGCAAGAACAAAGGATTCGGACACCAAGAAGTCTGCCACAATCAGCCATGCCTTCTCCTCTTATGTTATAAAAGAAACCTCAACTCTGACTCAGGCATGATAGCTCTTTGGGACGCTGCTGCTGCTGCTGCTGCTGCTGCTAAGTCACTTCAGTCGTGTCCGACTCTGTGCGACCCCATAGATGGCAGCCCACCAGGTTCCCCCATCCCTGGGATTCTCCAGGCAAGAGCACTGGAGTGGGTTGCCATTTCCTTCTCCAATGCATGCATGCATGCTAAGTTGCTTCAGTCATGTCCGACCGTGTGACCCTATGGACAGCAGCCCATCAGGCTCCTCTGACCATGGGATTCTCTAGGCAAGAAACTGGAGTGGGTTGCCATTTGGGACGCTAGTCCAAGATATTTTCAGTCTCCTGGGTTTCTGAATAAAGTCACTATTCCTTACCCCAGTGACTCATTTCTCGATGTTGGGCTATCAGCAGTGAGCAATATATACTTGGACTATGTAACAGTTTATTTTACTCATTTATTCATAATTATATTGATTCAGAAGTAATTTTAAAAGGTCGAGGCACAAATCAGTTATTTCTTCATGGCAAAGATGAATTTGTGTTGATTCTGGAGTGGAAGTCCAGGTAGGGAGAACAGGAAAGACCAGGTAAAGAGTCCCAGTAACAGGTTTTTCTGTGTGTGATGGATTAGATGAGAAGAGTCTGGAGACTGCACAACGAGGCATAAGGAATTATATATTATCTTTAGCCAGGAAGTAAATAAACAGACAAGGTTTATACATATTTAGATTAGCAAAAACCATCATAATGAAATAAAACTATAGGCAATTCTGAGATTGGAATATGTAAGCCATAACCACAAGCCGTTTGTCATGTGCCCAATAAAAACTAGTAGCTTTTCCAACAGACTAGATCTATCTATCAAATTATGGCAAGAACGTCCCCAGAGAAATCAAAGGAAGCCCTATTCCACAGAACCTGTTTACTCTAATACGGCCTGGGTGTGCAAGTCAATGAGTTACTATTTTATACTGGTAGTAGTGACATGCTTTTACCTTCAGTTACGGATGATACCCTTCTCATTGCACAAGAATTTCCACTTTTGGAAATAGAAATTGCAATATGGGGATAGAATGTCTTTATCTTCCAAGTAGAGAAAGCCTCAGCAAAAGTCAAGTCATGTAATTATCATCTAGAAACAGGAAAATAGAAGTGATTCACTTGAGCTCTTTAAGCTTACCAGTGCCAACAAGAGTAGGGAGAGAAACAAGCCTGTGCCTGGGAACCCCTGGTATGTTATAACCATGGTTACATTTAACGTTTACAATTCCATGAGGTAGGTAATAATAGTCAGAATTTATGGTTAAGGAATTCTAGATCTGTGCAGGCTCATAACATTTTTAAGGTCATAAGGAGAGTCTGTTTCAAAGTTAAGTCACTCTTACTCCAAAGCTGTTGTCTATTTCATTGCGTAATGCCTTTTTCTTTTTTCATTATTGAAGTATAATTGACTTACAATATTATGTTAGTTTCAGGTATGCAACATAGCAATTTGATATTTTTATAGATTATACTCCATACAAAGTCATTATAAATATTGATGATATTTCCTGTGCTGTACATTATATCCTTATAACTTTTTTATTTCATACCAAGTAGTTTGTACCTTATCATCCCTTTACCCATTTTGTCCCTTTCCTTTTGCAATGACATGAACATATCTGGAGGGTATTATTAATATTTCAGTGAAATAAGTCAGAAAGGGGAAGACAAATGATATAAGTTCTCATTTATAGGTAGCAACTAAGAAACTCCAGTACTTTGGCCACCTCATGCGAAGAGTTGACTCATTGGAAAAGACTCTGATCCTGGGAGGGATTGGGGGCAGGAGGAGAAGGGGATGACCGAGGATGAGATGGCTGGATGGCATCATGGACTCGATGAACATGAGTCTGAGTGAACTCCAGGAGTTGGTGATGGACAGGGAGGCCTGGTGTGCTGCGATTCATGGGGTCGCAAAGAGTCGGACACGACTGAGCGACTGAACTGAACTGAACTGAAGAAATAAATGAAAAAAAAAAAAGAAACAAAACATAAATGAACTCATAGAAAACATCATACATCTTTCAAACTCTCCATTGCTTTCAGTCTCAAGTGTCACGGTGCAACTTTACAAGTTAATGGAGTGAGGGAAAAAAGCCAGGCAATTCCTCAGCAGTTGATTACATCCTTCAAGAAGGTGTGATGGCGTCCTTCAAGAAAATGTCATGGGATTTCATCCAAAGCAGGGGCAGGGTTCAGGTGGTTGAATAGGATCAGGGGGCTTCATAGAGGAGGTGACACTGAAGATGGATTTGAGCAGCAGATAAGATTTGGCAGTGGAGTAGAAGTACTAAGAAGAGGAAGAGGCAACCTCAGTGGCAGAAAAGCTTACTGAAAAATCTGTGTCACATCTAGCTGGAGACTGAGCAGGAGAAGGCATCCCTGAATTAAGTGTAATAGAATGTACATTTGTGACTGAAAAATACCCTCAAATGTATGTCAAATAGGTACAGTTAGAGGGAAAGAAAACCTGCCATTCCAAAGCTTCACACCAACATTTGCTACCCACCAACAAAAACAGAATTTACCTTCTGGCCCAAAATAGTCCATTATTTGGGGAAAATCATTTTATTCAAAATTATTCATTATGCACACTTGCTTTGGCCAGGCACAGGGGAGATGCAGCCAGAAAAATGGGGTTCCTGCTGTGCTTGAGCTCAGGACCTATTTGGGAAGACAAAGCATTGTGTGCATTACAAGGACAAGCAGAGAGTTACAACGAAGGTGGTCCTGACCTTGTATGAGGATGCTGGAGGAAAGGTCTCAGAAGTTCTCTTGGGATTTGAGAGTTTCAGGGTTGGGTGATGATGACTGTGGGGAGGAGGAATAATATCCCAGGCAGTGGGAATAGCATGTATGAAGGTCCTAGTGTAAGGAACCATTTAGATGCTTACATTTTTCAAGGACTGAAGGGAGACCCATGAAGCTGAAGTCTTAATAGCAACACAGAGAACAGCAGAAGGGGGTCCTAGAAAATATTCAAAGGCTGAGTGCTCACAGCCCTGTGGGGGAGGGAGATTTTATTCTGAGCACCATGAATCTGTCTGTTCTGCAGACAAAGCACAAACACCACCTATTGTCCTTGGAAAGAGGAGAGTCACAATGACCCTCTGAAAGCATCAAGAGAAAATATTACTCCTGATATTGCAACAAAGTTTGCAGAGGTATAGTTCCCCCTAAAAATACAAAGAATTTGCAGACTGGCAGCCCAACTCTTCCATGTAGTCATTGGAATTCAGGTTCGTTGAGGTTCGCTTTTGATGAGAATAGCATTGCCTGTTTTGGGGCTGACACTTCGCTCATTGCAGACTAGGCCCCGCAGGGCTCAGGGCTCTGCATGCACGTTTGCTCTGTTTACCTTTAGCTGAAATCTGGTCCCGGGTCAAAAACAAGAAGAGAGGATGACACCTATGACCCCGCTGAGGAGGACAGGGCTTACCTTCCCTAGAGCTCTTCTTAGAGTTTTTAAAAAGAAAATAAAAGCACTAAGGGGTACACGTCCCAGTTTATGCATTCAAATTATAGACAAGTATGTAAGCTCCATAAGGGCAGACTTTTGTGTTGATTTTCTTCACTGCTGTGTTTCTACTGGCTGTTTTGTTGCTGTTGTCACTAAGTCGTGTCTGACTCTTGTGACCCCATGGACTGTAGCCCACCAGGCTCCTTCTGTCCATGGGATTTCCCAAGCAAGAATGCTGGAGTGGGTTGCCATTTCCTGGCACAGTGAAGTAATTTTATATGAATCATTGAAAGAATCAAATGATTGAGTCAAATTGAACACTACTATAGACTTGATTATGAGAAGGCAATGGCACCCCACTCCAGTACTCTTGCCTGGAAAATCCCATGGAAGGAGGAGCCTGGAAGGCTGTAGTCCATGGGGTCGTGAAGAGTGGGACACGACTGAGCGACTTCACTTTCACTTTTCACTTTCATGCATTAGAGAAGGAAATGGCAACCCACTCCAGTGTTCATGCCTGGGGAATCCCAGGGATGGGGGAGCCTGGTGGGCTGCCGTCTATGGGGTCACACAGAGTCGGACACGACTGAAGCAACTTAACAGCAGCATAGACTTGATTCAGCCCTTCGGACAGACAATATGGAAACTCATTTTATAAAGCATTCTTTAATTCATTCTTTTCCCTAATTTAGACTAGCTTCCTTCCTGTGTGAACCCCATTCCTATTAAAATCATAGAGTTTTAGCACAGAGTGGGCCTCTTGAAATGATCTCATTTCAATTTGGATCATTTGTTTTTATTGGTCTTGAGTGTACTTTCCAATACTATTTTCTTTCTTGAAAGCAGCAAACCAAATCTCACCCCATTCCCACCCCCCTAAAAAACTCACCCAAAGCACAAACACAACCGTGAACACCTTTTGATGGTTCAACCCTGAACTTATACTATTTTTTCTGTAACTCTAGATCATTTGCTTATAATCTGATGATTTGACTGAGTTTCCCGGTGTGTAGATCCAGGCTCAGTGGGGCTTGCACATTATTGTCAAAGCAGATTTCCATTCAGTGCTTACTCACAATACCCAAAGAGGAAGGCAATGGCACCCCACTCTGGTATTCTTGCCTGGAAAATCCCATGGATGGAGGAGCCTGGTGGGCTGCAGTCCATGGGGTCTCGAAGAGTGGGACATGACTGAGTGACTTCACTTTGACTTTTCACTTTCATGCAATGGAGAAGGAACTGGCAACCCACTCCAGTGTTCTTGCCTGGAGAATCCCAGGGACGGAGGAGCCTGGTGGGCTGCTGTCTATGGGGTCACACAGAGTTGGACATGACTGAAGCGACTTAGCAGCAGCAAAGAGGAAGGTTGGGCAAGACTGGATAATTAATATTATTAAGAAACTATTTTTAAGTATGATGTTAAGATTTTGGTTATGTTCCGAAGAAACTTCATCTCTCAGATAGATATGTATATACTGAATTTTATGTAGTTTAAGAGGACATTATGCTTAGGATTTGTTTTCAAATAATCAAAGAAGAATGTGCATGATGGATTTAGATAAAATAAGATTGGCCATGGGCTGATAACTGTGGAAGCTAGGTGACAAATACACGGAGTTTACCATGTTATTCCCTCTACTTATATATGTACTAAAATTTTTTCACTTTTGAAAAGGACAGTAAAAATATCCAAAGTAGTCTGTTCAGATTTACCGTTAGTGGTCAGTACTGCCTATAGTTGATTGCACTGGTGCTGGTGCTCAGTATCTCAGTGGTATCTGACCCTTTGTGACCCCCATGGACTCTAGCCCTCCAGGCTCCTCTGTCTGTGGGATTCTCCAGGCAAAACTACTGGAGAGGGTTGCTCTTGATGAGAACCCTCCTCATTTTCCCCTCCAGAGCATCTTCCTGACTCAGGAATCAAACCCACGTTTCTTGCATCTCCTGCACTGCCAGCTGGATTCTTTCCCACTGCGCCACCTTACATGGTCTCTGGCTATATTTTGATTATGTTATATTGCTAAATATGGTAAGCAAGTTACTTACATTGCAAAATACAGCTTTGTTTTGTGAACTGTATCTTTATTTTATCAATTGTATCTATATTTTAGCTTAGCTCAACTGTGGAACTAACCTAACAGGGGTCACAACGATTCACCAAGAATGTCAGGTCACCATATTTAGCCTCCTCACTCTGTGAGATGGGAATTGAGCTCGGCAGTGTTAAGTATTTGTTCGAGGTCAAGTTTGTTTCTAGGGGTCATTGGCTATGAGCTGAGATCTGGGGAAGTGGGAAGAAGTGGAGGATTCAGAGAACGTAGCCTGGAATACCAAACTGGGGAACTTGGACCCGGCATGAGAGGAGAAGAAACACTGGAATATTTCTAGGGTGGGAAGGAGAAGATGAAATTTGTGTCAGTGATACGAGGATGGGGCGGAAGATGGTCTAATATGCAGACTAGACGTCAGCTGTGGAATCCTGTCTCTGGCTTTCAGAACTCCAGATCCCAACGCCCTGACATCTGGATTTCAGAAGTGGGTGTGGAAGAAACCAGAAGAGAATGCTGAGGCAGGACCTGCAGGTGTTGTGGTCCTTTAGGTTTCCAGGGCAGGAAGAGGAGGAAAGAGTGGATAAGTATCCTTGTTTGTGCATTCTTCAAATACATTTGGCTTCTTTAGATAAAGACTAAGGATTATATGCCAAAGTCTGGGCAGGCAGTACAAGAGATGAAGGCAAAGACAAAAGCAAATTTATTCTCAAATATGAATTTAATAACTCAGCTCAAGACATACATGTCAGGTACACACTGCTGAACTTGGACTTATTGGAAAACAAATAGATGCTACTTATGAACACCACAGAATTAAATATTATATGTACATATGAAAGCTGAACTAGAGCTGTGTTTTGCTGCTTTACACTAGAACACAGCAGGCATCTTTCCACACCATTTCAGTTCTAAGGAAAGAAAAAGAAAAAGAAAAAAACACAGACAAAGCAGAAAAATGGACAATAAGCTACGTGCTGGCATTTAGTTTGAAAAAGCCCAATTTCTAAAGAACCAGAGAAATGTAGATGAAGGCTTGGCTGTATCTTTCTACTCCCACTGCTCCTGATTTCTTCCAGGGCTTAGAAATAAACATGCCCAAGATTATCTTCCAAAAGATTTCCTTAATATTTTATCATGCCTTCAAAATAAGCCAGTCTCTATTTTCAAAAATGATTTAGTAAAAGGAGCATTGCCTTTGGAGTCAGTGAAACTGGCAATTAGATTCCAGCCTAGATGACCAGAGGTAAATGACTTGGAGCCTTGGTTTCCTGATTATATAATGGAAAGATATTACTCACACTACAGTACTGCAAAGACTGCAAATGTTCATGGTTTCCTGCGCCCAACAGTTGACAATAATTAACACTCCAGGGGATGAAGATGTTTTACTTTTAAAACATGAGGTATATAGACATACAGATTCCACACAAGGTTATACATCCTTGAACCCTGTGCCAAGGTCATTGCCAACAACAGGACGGAGGCTCAGTAAATGTCTAAGAGAAATCCCTTGGCTAAAAAAGCAGGTTGATTTGTGCACTTATCCATATCAGCAGTTGGTGAAAGTCATTCCTCTTCCACTAGATTCCAATGATCCAACAGTCCCCTTTCTGGTGCCCTACACAGCAATTTCATTCCAGGTATTTTAGTGGCTTTGAACTCTGATCTCTGATTCCTAAGCTCACCAAGATCCTGGCACTTATTTGATTGCTTCCTTCATGACCAAGTGAGGAAATTGTCCCTGAGAAGAGACCCGGAGGAAGGTGGGGGTGCCACTCAGGCGTTTTTATTCTCTAAGGGATCAGAGTCTGGCACTGTTCCATCAAAGCTGTGTTTATATATATATATATTTATGGTGGGAGGGTTATAGTCTAATACCAGTGAAATTATTAAAACAGAATGCAAAACCCAAATAGTTTTGAGTAGAATGATGACATGGTGAGATTTGTGTTTTAAAAAGTAATAATTACGCCAACAGAACTGGACATGAAACAACAGACTGGTTCCAAATAGGAAAAGGAGTACCTCAAGGCTGTATATTGTCACCCTGATTATTTAACTTACATGCAGAGTACATCATGAGAAACGCTGGGCTGGAAGAAGCACAAGCTGGAATCAAGATTGCTGGGAGAAATATCAATAACCTCAGATATGCAGAGGACACCACCCTTATGGCAGACAGTGAAGAGGAACTAAAAAGCCTATTGATGAAAGTGAAAGAGGAGAGTGAAAAAGTTGGCTTAAAGCCCAACATTCAGAAAACTAAGATCATGGCATCTCGTCCCATCACTGCATGGAAGTAGATGGGGAAACAGTGGAAACAGTGTCAGATTTTATTTTTTTGGGCTCCAAAATCACTGCAGATGGTGGTTGCAGCCATGAAATTCAAAGACGCTTACTCCTTGGAAGGAAAGTTATGACCAACCTAGATAGTATATTCAAAAGCAGAGACATTACTTTGCCAACAAAGGTCTGTCTAGTCAAGGCTATGGTTTTTCCAGTGGGCATGTATGGATGTGAAAGTGGGACTGTGAAGAAAGCTGAGCGCCAAAGAATTGATGCTTTTGAACTATGGTGTTGGAGAAGACTCTTGAGAGTCCCTTGGACTGCAAGGAGATCCAACCAGACCATCCTAAAGGAGATCAGTCCTGGGTGTTCATTGGAAGGACTGATGCTGAAGCTGAAACTTTGGCTACCTCATGCGAAGAGTTGACTCATTGGAAAAGACCCTGATGCTGGGGGCAGGAGGAGAAAGGGATGACAGAGGATGAGATGGCTGGATGGCATCACCGACTCAATGGACATGGGTTTGGGTGAACTCTGGGAGTTGGTGATAGACAGGGAGGCCTGGCATGCTGCGATTCATGGGGTCGCAAAGAGTCGAACATGACTGAGCGACTGAACTGAACTGACTGAATTATGCCAAAGAGAGAGACAAGAGTACTTATTGGAATAATGCTTAGCTATGGAATCATCTGACCGTGGTGACAAGTTGAATTGAGGACAGAGGAGTGGGAGGAATTCATAATGGCAATGATATTTCAGCCAGAAAATATTGTATACAAAGGAGGGTACTCCGAGAGGAGAGCAAGTTTGCTTAGTGATGGGGATAATGTTGCATTGGAGGAAATCTCAGAAATGGGGACTGAATGCCTTTCTACTGCTTTCCTGACCCTGCTACTGTGATGTAGGGATTGGACTGTCTAACATGTTTCAAAACAAGCGTATTAACTAAAGCTAATACTGTCTGTGAGCTTCCCTGGTGGCTCAGTGGTAAGAAATCTGCTTGCAACAAAGAAGACTCAGATTTGATCCCTGGGTCAGAAGATCCCCTGGAGAAGGAAATGGCAACCCACTCCAGTATTCTTGCCTGGGAAATCCCATGGACAGAGGAGCCTGGCAGGCTACAGTCCAGGGGGTCACAAAAGAGTCATACATGACTTAGCAACTAAAACACACACGGTGTTGCTTGTACTATGCATCGAATAGTCAAACATTTTTGAATTTTGGTTAAAATGGTATTTTTTTTTACAACAAATTCCATTGATTATTTTAATTCTTGGTCAGCATCCTTTCTAGATCACTCACACTATTTTCCAATACTATTTTTATTTTCATGGCATTTTGTTCCATTAATTCATTATTTTACATGTACCTTTTATACTAAACATGACTTTACTGATAGTTTAGACCTCTAGAGAATATTATTACAGATTGCAACTTTTACTACATGCATGTTTTTATATGAAGGCTATTATTACTATTAAATTCAATTTTCTAGGTAACACTCTACAAGTTCAAATTGTGTCAACAATTTTTTATTCCTTATAAAAAACAATGTGTATATATAACTGAATCATTTTGCTATACAGCAGAAATGAACACAATTTAAATCAACTATACTTGAATAAAATAAATAAAAAATTGTTCTTATATCAATTTAAATAGCTAATGAAGCTTATACAGTTTTTGTTCTTAATTTAATTTTTTTCTACTACTAATGTTGTTATATGCTGGAAAAAAGATCAGTCATTTATGGTTATATCATAGCTAATGGGCTTCCCAGGTGGCACTAGTGGTAAAGAATCCATCTGCCAATGCAGGAGACATAGAGACACGGGTTTGACCCCTGGGTTGGGAAAATCCCCTGGAGTAGGAAATGCCACCCCATCCCAGTATTCTTGCCTGGAAAAATTCCATGAACAGAGGAGCCTGGTGGGCTAAGTTTCATGGGACTGCAAAGAGTTGGACACTACTGAGTGACTGAGTGCACACACGCACACACACACATCATAGCTAATTCACACACAAAAAATTGAGAACAATTTTAAAATTGCTGCATTTTCAAAATTCTTTATCTCCATCAAAAAGGCTGTTTCAACTTTCAAATATTCTATTTATTCTGGTATTGCTCTCCCTTATAGAGGCATATGCTGTTGTTCCCTTCTGGGACAAGGTTTCTAGGTACTACCACTTAGTATCCAGATCAAAGGATACCTGCTTTGGATCTGGCTTGCATGGATAGTATGCAATGTGAACACATTTTTCATTCAGGTATTATTCTTGGTTGATCTTTCATACACTGATTAAACCCGGGGAGGAAAAGTAAATTGCTATGTTCCAAGATTCCCCGGGAGTCAGTCATCAATAGGTATATTTGGAACAATATACGATTAGCCAAAGCCATCTGGCATACTGACTGCTGACTTTTAAAAGCACAGCAGGTCAAAATGAACTCAGATTTGAAATCGGTAGGCTCAAAACATCCTGCTTTACTCAGAAATTGTTGCTAGTTTAAAGAAGCAGTCAAGAAAGAAAGTAAAAATAATTTCTTAGCTTCAGGCTTGTAACAATGATAAGACAGTATTCTAGACTGGGTATCCTGCAAAATATATTTTTGGACACAGATGCTTCTTTTTCCACTGAAAATCATTGAAGTATATAAATAGCAGCCAAACTCTTGAACAGAATTTTTATAGCTTTTATCACTATAAACTTCGTTGAACAAGTCACAGTTTCTGACAATTTACTGTCAGTAATTGCTGACACATTAATTTGTCTTCATCTTCTGAAAACTAAGATTTGCCTAGAATGGCATTATTTTTCTGACTGTGTAGTTTATTTCATGATGGGGTACATTTCAAAAACAGGCCACATTCCTCCATGTGGTAGAGACATCAGAATAGAAAGAGAGAAACAGTGTTTTCAGGAGGAATTCCCAGCCTATGATTCAGAGTTCTGCCACTACTGATGCAAAGTTGAGCTGTGGGGATGATCTGGGTACGTGTGGGCAACCTAGTCTGCATTTCTGATATATATTTTACATGGTTCTCATGTTTCCAAAACTAAATCTTTGTGTGCTTCTAGCTTCATAAACCTAGAAAATGCTCCTACATTTCTGCTTTTTCATCTTCAAGTGGGAGGATTTTTAGCAGAAAAATTCAGACCAATACTTCTATCTTGTACTTGAAGTCTTATTTTCAAGGTTGTTGCTTTAACTCTTACTACAAAAGCTATTTGTTAAATCTTAGTATTCCTGCTTGACTGATGAAGTGACTGACTTTCCACCAAATCACAAGACTAGAAGCCATCTTTTCTACATTATCCTTCTCTTAAAAATTATACTGTTCCATTTCACTTTATAATCTCTATCTCTTCAACAAAGTGGAAGATTGTCTTGATCAAAAACTGCTTTTGTTGGGATTTCCTTGGTGAACCAGTGGTTACAGCTTCTTGCTTTCAATGCAGGAGATCCCTAATCCCTGGTTGGGGAACTAAGATCACCCATGTTTTGTGGCACGGCCAAAAATAATTTTGTTTTTAAATTTATTTTATCAAAAAACACTAATTCGAAAAGTAAATGAACCCCAAAGTTTCTAGCAGCTGTATTTACAATTGATGATATGATATGGGAGGACCCTAAGTGCTTATGAACAGATGACTGGATAAAGGCGATGTGGTACATATATACAATGGACTATTACTCAGCCATAAAAAAGAATGAAATTTGCCATTTGCAGCAACACAGAAGGACTTGGAGGGCATTATGCTAAGTGAAATAAGCTAGATAAAGACAGACAAATACTTTATGATGTCATTAATATGTGGATTTCTAAAAGGTACAACAAACTAGTGAATATAACTGAAAAGAAACAGATTCCCAGATCTAGGGAACAAACTAGTGGATACCAGTGGGGAGAGAGTGGGCAGGGGCAATGTAGGGGTAAGGAAGTAGAAGGTACAAACTATTGGGTGTAAGATAGCTCACAGGGATGGATTGTCTCTAAAAAGGGAATGGAGTCAATATTTTATAATAACTGTAAGTGGAGTGTAACTTTTAAAAGTTGTATAAAAAATAAAATTTAAATATTTTGCTTTAATCATTTTCAATTATTTTACCAGTTTTTATTGCTTGTATGAAATGATGAATATAAATACATGGTTTTATGGCATGGGCAAAGTATCAAGGTCAGCACTAATGCAAACCTTGAGCACTCTTCCCTATCCAGTGCCAACTGTCTGCACCCTACACCCCAAATAACCACAGCTTGATGTCTGTGTCCACTATTACGCCTTGACCTTGCTTTGTAGTTTGCTCACTGAGGAATGTACTTATGGCTAATATTCAGCTGCCAAGCACTTGTATACCTTTTTGTAAGACATCAAAATATTTTCTGATCCTTTAGTAAGTAGTCACTATCGCAAGCCCCCTTTTTGCACCCACCTGCTCTGGATGTTCATGCCAATATCATGAAACTTCCTGGATCCAGAAGATAAAAGGTTACTGCCTGGCACATCAAAGCTCCTCCAGAAGAAGGAGAAGTCTCCATTATTATGACTTATTGTTGCTAGTATGCTACATGTGTAAGCTGAATATTTCCCAGAGCCCACACCAGAGCTGATGACATTAGAGTTTGGCCAGACTGAGTGGAAAGACCTCCCTGAACCTGAGGCATGCAGTAGAGACCCCAGAAGGGCAATGCCTGAGCTGGTAGTGCTAGCAGTACTAAACTAGCAGCAATGCTAAACTAGCAGTACCAAACTAGTAGCAATGCTAAACTAGCAGTACCAAACCAGTATCAATGCTAAACTAGCAGTAC